>NW_027176818.1:0-24734 GCF_023349555.1 Cebidichthys violaceus
AACGGACACGAAAGCTCGAGGGAAAGAGAAAGAGCAAGAAAGGGACAGAGTGATGAGGTGACAAGTCGTCCCTGCATGGTGAACCGTGTCTTCGCCGTGTGTCCGTCCCCTGGCGACTCAAACACAGACCTGATAAAAATGCAAGAGGGCATCGTCCTCCCTCCTCCCTCCTCCTCCTCCTCCTCCTCCTCCTCCTCCTCTCTCAGCTCCCCTTGCCACGCGACGTCCCTCCCACCTTCTTATCTATTTTCACGCTTTGCTCTCCAAACACGCACTCACCCTCCTTCCTCCCTCATCAGCCAGATAAAAAAAAAAACACAAACCTCTCTCTCTCTCTCTCTCTCTCTCTCAGTCTGCGGTTCCTCCTCTCTTCCATGTTTTCCTCTCACCCTCCTCTTGAGGAAATGTGACCCCGGGGGCTTCATGAATGATCTCATTTCTGCTATGCAAACACCATCATGTACACTGAGGCACAGAAGCAGCTTTCAAAGAGACTACCTCTGCGTGTGTGTGTGTGTGTGTGTGTGTGTGTGTGTGTGTGTGTGTGTGTGTGTGTGTGCGGATACAACTCCGCGTGTGTGCCTGCATAATGGAGTGACAAATTGGCCATTTTGCTCTAATAATAACATATCGCAATGATTTTCCACACCCATCTGATTGATTACCATGCTAACATCGGCCTGGCGGCAACCACACAGCTTGCTTCGGCTGGCTGAAAATCACATGCGACATGATTACGCTTTACTTGGTTAACCTTTACTTAACCAGCAGTTAAAAAAAAAAAAAAAAAAAAGACGCGTCGAAAAAACAATCGCTATAAATCAGCCTAAATAAAGATGCTGCCTTTAATCCTGAAAGCGTCGCGAGCACTCGTTCTCTAGATTAACGTCATTAAAAAAGAATATTCAACACAGACCCACGCTGAGCAGGGAGCTGCGGGTGCGTTGCTCTTGCTGGGTGGAAACTTCAAGCGTGTTGCACTTTTCACCACACCCCCCAATCAGTGATGTCACAGCGGGGCTTTTCCGTGAGCTGTCAAAGTCGAAACACCTGCTGAGACATCGCTGATTGGAGCCGCAGAAGTTTTCATGCACAGAAAGTAGAGCAGCAGCACTTTTATACGACTGTGTGCAAGATCTGCCCACATGCATCCAAACAGATAGCGGGCCGCATTTCACCTCTCTACTGGGTCCATACAAGCTAAATGTACAGTGCTCAGTCGTAAATATAGAAAAGACAAATACTAACTAATAGCAGGGCAAGATGGGACTCTAACCGGGGGCCTGTAGCTACACGGCTAAACGCTAACTGAAGGTCCGTCCCCGAAAATACGAGTCGCTTTCTCGTTTCTGCCATTTTGGATTTTAATCTACTAAATGATTGACGGGTCCTCTGGGTGGATAAACTTCTTGGTCCTCTCATCGCCTCTAGAAGTGATATAAGAAGGCAGAAAAGGGCCAGAGCTCATTTCAGAAGATGTCTCTGCAACACAAAGACATCTTTCACACAAAGACACTCTTTTTTTTTTATTATATATATATATATATATATATATATAACAGATAAGGGCCATTCAAACAGGTAAACAGATCTATTTTTTAAAAAAAGAGCCACATAGTTTCTATTTGATCCGTTTCGGCTTCGACACTGAAACAACAAATGTGTATAAAGAAAAGTCTCTTTTTAAAAATAAGGTTGTTTTTGGCGATCACAAAAATCTCCAGCGATCTGGTCTCATGGAACATATAGTTTTCATATCCAGGAAAGGTTTTTGAACTGATTAATTTCATTACGTCCTGCCGAATTACCATTATGTCGGTAGATAATGGGAAGCCCGCTGTTTCCTGGAGGAAGTAACACAGCTGACTCTTGACTGCGCTGTGCAGAAACATTTAACCGATGTCACAGAGGAAGTATTTTTAGCCAGCTTGCGCGGTTCACAGCAGCGCATGAATATATAATGCTTCTCCTGCTCTAATTATCTTTGCGGACATCGATCTCAGCCGTACAAACCACACACGATTATTTCCTTTTTTGCCGCCGTTGCTAATGTAGCTAATCTGTTACGATGCGGTGACGGCAGAAGGAGAGTGAGAGGGCAGAAGCGAGTGCGTTTCTGAGTTTAGCCCTTTTATTATTTTACGTCTCGCATGAGCTAATGTTCTCACGCTACAGTAGGTGGTGGGTGAGAGTAACCCGGATGTGCTGCGACACCTAACGGGACCCCGGGTTCATCCGGGCTGCTTTACCTCGTATCGACTGCGTGACTCACATGCCCTTGCGTTCAACCAGGGAATAAATTGCCTTGCGATGTACGGTAGTCTGCGGAGAGCGGAGTAGCATTTATTATGCGCTCGCCTCAGGGTAAGTCACCGAGGTTGGAGGGAGAGGCCCAAGGCTCGTGTTTGAAACTGCAGGAGAATTTTTTTTTTTTATCCAAGGTGGGAAGCGTTCACCTTTCTTCACCTCGCGTTCAAGGCTCGTCCTTCCCATTACCCCCCCCCCCCCCCCCCCCCCCCCCCCCCCCCCCCCGCTTCCAGTCTGCTGTTCATCCTCACTTCTGCAACCAGTTCCTTTTCATCTCGTCTTCCACCGCCACCACCAGCCGCCGCCGCCGCTGCTCTTCCTCCTTCCCCCCTCCCGCCCCCACACTCCCTCCTTTGGTTTCTCTTCCCAGACAGACCAGAGACGGAGCGAGAGATCCATCCGCCCCACCACCACCACCACCACCACCACCACCAGACGCAGTAGATCAATGGCGGTGATAGGAGCCCTCCGAGAGTCAGGAAAGGAAATTACACGGCTGCGCTCTCCGCCGGCAGATTTCTTATTTCCAAAAAGCCTCTCATTCCAGCCTCTCATCTTGATTCCTACAGCTCTGATAAGTTCCACTGCTGCAGAGGCTGGATGGCAACGTGATGGCATCTATCTCTCATTCTCCCCCTCTGCTTTGTGCGAACAATACCCACTTAATAAAGGCCTTCACTCCTGTGCTCAGCCGACTATTATGGAGCATGAATATGACTCACCGTGGTGTAAAAAGCAGCCCGTTGAAAGCGCTTTGGAGTGAGTGAGACCGCATTTCTCGTGTGCAGAAGCAACCATACTTTGCTGTCTACCGTGCTCTTGTGTGACCTTTGAACAGGTTGTGTGTACTGTAGGTGTGTGTGTGTGTGTGTGTGTGTGTGTGTGTGTGTGTGTGTGTGTGAGGGGGGCGGGGTAGGCATTTGAGCGCTGGATGAGTGACAGAAGAGAGCATCTGTCGGAGAAACACACTAGCCGGCAACTCATACATTATTCACTAAACGGAGGCTTGATACAGGCAGGGGGCGTGTGCATGCATACGCGTTTGTGTGTGGTGTTTGTGTTTTTCATGACCCCCCCGTGTTCAAGTGAAATGTGAGACCAATGAAAGACGTGACACAATTGACATGGAAGCAAAAGATCAACAATCGCCGCTCCAAACAAGCACCCAGACGAAAAGGAAATGATTTTCTTGATATATGAAAAAAAAAGCTGTAATATTCCACCTGCGACGATCTCTTCAACTCGTTCGCTGGATCCTTGAGCTGAGCAGACGTTCGTGAAAACGCGTCTGACCCGTGAGCGCCCTCCTGAGCCATTGTTGTTGTCTTTGCTCACGTTAAGATGGAGGGATCTACAGCGAGCTGCCCTGAACCAATTATGACACAAAAGCATTTTGAAATTGGAGATGAAGGATGTATGGATAAAGAAAGCGTTGCCGACCGCTTCACGTTATTAGCTTGTCACTCAGGGGAGGAGAGCAGAGGCACCACGGACAGTGTTCTTTAGTATCACGTGGTTAGGAAGTTCGTGTTCATTTCAATTTGTTCTGACTCAGCAAAAAAATATGTTTCGTCTACAAAATGTTTATCTGAAGACAGTATAATGACACTATAAACACAAAAGACAAGGATTGCATTGGTGTAATATAATTATTTATTGTCAGAAACCTTTTAAAAATGAACACAAGGTACTTTTCCTTACAGCTACAGTTTCACACTTTCAGAAACAGTCGGACTTTCACACAAAAAAAAATGACACAAAAGCAGTTTCACAAATCTGCTTATTACCATCTAGTAAAGTCGAAAAAAAATCTTCTAAAAAAAATGATCTTCAGGACACTTTGGGATTGGAGCTCCATGATGAGTAGTCCGGGAGAAGATACATCTATTTCAATGTGTACTTTGTGAGATTACTGTGTTCACGATTATCACGTCGTGCTCTTCTTATAGAAGCAGCGTGGTCGTAAGTCCATTAATCCACTTCAGTGCATTCTGAGGCTAACAGGTATGGACGGGTGATGCATTCATGCCGTCTTAAACCGTCTGTCCTTTTCCCTTTCTTCTCTTCCCCCAGAGACAGGGACAGCCCCTTCCTCAGCATTCCTCAGACATCATGCGGGAGGGAGGGAGGGGGGGGACATTGTCACAGAGACCTTTCACCCCAACCTGTCACTGAACACATCTCTTCAATCTCGCAGAGCTCGTTTTTCCTCCTCTTATTGCATCCCCCCCCCCCCCCCCCCATCCCCTCAACCTTCCACTTACTGCTTGTGAAGTCTGAGGATTTTTTTATTGGAAAACGTATTCGGTATAAATGTGTTTTTTTTTGGTCTCAAAGCTCAGTTAAACGGCTTGATTGACATACAATGTCTTAGAGGTTACAGGTTGAAGAAATGAGTAGATATGTGTTTAAATGTACGTGACAATAACAATGAATTTATTAGTCAATGCACACATTTTACATACGTAGACGTCAAGCGTGGATTCTCACCGATCAATATTGACGTTTTTCTTCACTGTGGATTTTCTAGTGCAGCTCACCTCTCTGCTGTTCTGCTTCCACAGCACATTCTCTTGGGGTGTGATTTCAAAATGATTATACTTTTTATTCCAACAAAGATAAGGCCGCTGACATCTCTTCCCCAGACAGACAGAAAACTACAGTCATCTGCTTCTATACTAATATACACCAGTCCCTTTTTTCTCTGCTGTGTTTTCTGCTATAAATATATTAGCTGTGGAGTGTATCACACGGCAGATGTTGTAGATTATATTATATAGAAAGTTGCCTTTCTGTGGAATAATATCGGTTGTCTTTTAAGTGCTTCGGTTAAAAAAAAATAATATGTGAAATATCTGCAGCTGCTGTCTATATATATATATATATATATATATATATATATATATATATACATGAACACCTGCTACTGCATGTACTTCCATTGGTAGAAATGAGGAGTGGAAAAGAAGTTGGTTCAAATAAAAGATGAGCTCTGTCATCTGTTTCAAATACTGTTAACACTTTTAATGACAGACGCAGTAACCAATACCAACAGATAACATTTTTACAAATCCATACAGATTACAAATCTCTAAAGACTGTGGGGGGGTGGGAGGAGGGGGACCCCCATTGATTTCAGTTGGGTTGATGGAATCCAAATGAGATTCATCAGCTTCAATAGAATTTCTAAGACACCGATTATTAACCGATTATCTTTCATTAGGTTAGCGGGTCTGTGGGGTGCCTGCCATGAGTTCACCATAATTGTGTTTTTCTGGGGAGGGTCGTCCACTGGTAATCAAATGATCTGTTGCCAGTGGGTTTCATAATCAATTCTTGCCAGTCCATTACGCCAGCGATGTGTAGGATGTGAGCGGCAAGGAGAGGAAGTCTGTGTCAGCCTGGGATGAGTGAAAACATTACAGAGATTTCCATGAAAAAAAAAAAAAAAGCTTCCATATTCCCTAATGTCATTTTGGTGTGGGCTAAGCCGGAGTCATTCGGTGTGGGGGAGGGGGGGGGGGCTAAGCTGTTAATTGAATTTGACGGCGCATCTGCTGCCTCATGAAATGACATAAGATGGCCACGGCCTGTCTATCGCCTGGTGCCCTCGCAGCGTGCTCCGCCTCGTCTGCCCTCCTCTTTATTCCCTCTGTATATATCTATCACTCTGTCAAGACTCGGAAACAAACGGCGTGACGGATTACAGAGCAGACGAATCGCGCAGAGCAACTTGACCCAGGTACGAACTGTGGGTCATTTGCAGCTGGTTATAGAATAGATGTGATGTGAAACCCCCCCCCGGCAGCCATATTAGAGGTCCTTAGCTCTTTTGACAGTGAACAGCAGGTTGCATTTTCCGATTTACAAACACATGGGCTGTGTGTCCGAGAGCATTAACTCATTCACTAGAGGGATAGAGGGATATGTAGAGCGTCACATGACAAAATCACACAGTTCTGGACTTTATCAGCTCATCCCCCCCCCCCCCCACCCTGTCAGAGGTCATTATTATTAATGGAGGATAACACTTTGAAGTGACTGTCAGTTGTTGCATACACTATATTAATTCACCCTTTTGCTAAGTCCCGCCTCCCGCTGTTAGATGCTTCTTTAAGCTGTCAAAGATACCGTGGAGCCCACACTGTCACTAACTGCACTCCCTGAAGAAATATTGTCTAATTTTTGGGGAAAAAAACTGATTTCAGAGAGAAGCAGACGGAAGGGTCTAGAATATGTGTTTAAAGGATATATCAATTAATTATGAATTAATAAGGATGTATCAATATATATTAAAAAGATAAAGCCTACAGCTCACATTATTTTAGACATTCAAAAGCGAATGGTTGTTTTGGTAACGTGGCTCGTTAGCTAAGGCTATTTGTATCTGGTCAGCTGCCTTCATTGTCCTGTTGGCGAATATTAAATCGTACACTAACACATATCGAGTTATGGCTAGCAGACGCAGTAACAGTAGCTTCGCACAAATAAGACGATACAATACAAATACTTGGATTATGTTTTATTTAAATTCATCGCGAGCCAATATTTGCACAAATCTGCACATGATGCTGTGGCAGCCGTGACTGTGACGAACAGTCTCAGCTGTTTCAGGAGCTTTTCAAAGGCAGCCTGGCCTCATCCAGCATTTGTAGCTCCACCTCCAAAAAATACTGCGCCGTAATTCATAGATAATCCCACAAAATGATTTAGTATGTCCTCCACGTAATCCACTAGTGGGCGGGTAGGGAGGTGGTTTCACCAAACGTTGATGTTTTTGTCACGTAACTTGCCGTAATGTAGTTATTAAGGCACCTCCAACTAAGTCGTTGTGTTGCCTGAGCCTAGCTGAGTAGTTTCCTGTGAAGACGTACATTTATTTTGAAAAGACCGTATGCATGTAACGAGCAAATATTGACACGCGTTGCAGCCTTGTGTAGGAAAACGCACAAAGAAATGAGGAGTAACTTTTCCTAAGATATCATACGGAGCGTTGTGTGAGCATACGTTGCCCAATGATGGAATTCTTTAGTTTACTTAGAGTCACTTTACAACAATTTGTTGTGTAGCAATGTTGACAGAAGTATCATCCTTCGAAAACCCATAAGATGAGGAACAGCAGCCCGTTTGGAGGGAACGACATAAAGGAGGTCATCGGCTCTGGCACGGGGGAAAGAAGAAGAAGAAGAAGGTAGAAGTGGGAGAGGAGCGAGGCCGAGAGATCGAGATAGAGAGCGAGCAGAAAGGAGAGAGAGATGTGGGCGCTTTGCCGTGGTTCAGCGAGTATTGATCTGGTGTCAGATGCTAGAAGATGGATCATGAACCCTCCTTCTGTCTCCTTCTCCTTCTCCACCTTCCCCCATGTCTAGTCCTTCCCCCTCTCCTCCCTCCTCCGTCCATTCATTTCAGTGGTCTTTACCCAGCGCTGGCTGTCAGTAGAGCTCGGAGAGGTAAAGACTTTCATTCCTTGGCTCCTTTCTCCTTTGTCCCCCCCCCCCCCCTTCCCTCCTCAAGTCCCCCGAACATCTCTTCATCTCTGTCCATTTAGATCACGCCGCAAACATCCAACTCTCCCGACGGCTCCTGTCCCCCCCCCCCCCCCCCCCCCCCCCGCTGGCTCCAAGCTGGCCTCATCTCTTTCCTTTTTTTTCCCATGTTTTTCCATAAAACACTGTACACACACACACACACACACACACATTGAAATGTCAAGTCAAGGAAAATTTGTCTCTTCACTGTGTGGGCGTGTAAAGAAAAAAAACAAAAACTGAATAAAGCAATATGTCGCTCTGTGGTTGCTGTGGTAACCATAAGCATATAGAGTCGGAGAGTTCACGTTTACATCTCTTGTCCGCAACACTGCCTCATCGTGGACAAACTCCCGTCTACCTCTCTGTGTTCTTCTCTCTCTCTCTCTCTCTCTCTCTCTCTCTCTCTCTCTCTCTCTCTCTCTCTCTCTGTGTTCTTCTCTCTCTCTCCCTGTTTTCCGAGTCCCTCAGCCCGCCCCTCACGTTCATCTTGCCATGACACTAACAGTAAAGGACTGATGATTCAACCATGTCCTCTTGTCTTCTCCCTGTCTCTCTCTCTCTCTCTCTCTCTCTCTCTCTCTCTCTCTCTCTCTCTCCCCCGCCTCATTTCCTCAGCATATGACCCTTGTCGTGTGGCCGGGGCTTGCCCCAATTATCGACCGGCAGGACCGGGAACCTCCTCGGGGATGCTGACCGGCTGCAGTCGATTCCCAGCGTCCCCCTGCTGCACTCACACGGGTTAAGGACGCGACTGGACTCTGAAAGAGACAGATGGGCCCGCAGACAAAGTCAGATTACAAATGCTGAGAAAGTGTTTCGGCGGAATTGGAAAATGAAAGAGGAATTGCTGTGAGTTTTCTCTAAATAACTCCCTCAAAGTCATAGCTTCGTATAATCTATAGCAGAGCAATCAATTCATTTCCGATATTGTCAAACGCACACAGTTGATCGTCCACTAAGGCCCGCTTACTGTCGCTAATGTCAAGCTCTCCGTTCTCTGGCAGCAGCTCATGACAACGAAGGCAGATTTACCACTTGAATTTATTAATCATTTTCATCATACATGATATTTTGTTAAGCAACATGATGTCAGCATCCTCCCTTGTTCATTATCTGTGCTGAAGATATTGGCGACATTCATGGAGAAGCTAAATTAGCTTCCGGCCTACCTACCTTTTTTTACAGGATTTTGTCAAGACTGTGGTGGGTGGTCCTCAGACCCTCAAGGGTTGTCCGGGGTCACGCCCCCCCCCCCCCCCTCCCCCCCGAAGAAAAGTTTCAACAATTTGAAAGTCAAACAGATCGATCCGGTTCAAATTGAGAGTTAAATAAAGTGGCTAGAACATAGTAGCATGGTAAACGAGATGGGGTCTGTGTTTCATGACGGATGGGTTGCCATAACGACAGTACTGTTGTCGCACCGGGGGCCCCGTCCCTCCCTGCAGGAAAGAGGGGCGCAGCGAGCACCAAATCCATGGCAAAGCTGATATTGTAGCATCCAGGAGAGAGAGTAACGATCCGCTCGTGTGCCTTGGAAGTATACAATGGGTGAAGCTGACGGAGCCATGACACGCAAACATTTGCATCGTGCGTTCGAGCAGACAAACACACTTTCATTCATTCTCACACTTGTGGTTTTTGATTTTTGGCTCATGATCTGCATACAGTCGACACAACCAAACCTGCACTGCCACTTAAAATTGCTTAGCTATAAATCGGATAATAGCTGTTTGCAGGAGGGGTTTGTTGAGCAAACCACAAATTCACATGCACACCTCCATATGCATATAAACATTCATAATCCAGCCGTCATGGGATATTTTGCATCTGTATATATATATGTCTGTGTGTGATAGCTAAGTAATCCTGGGGGAGTGCTGATGTGCAAAAAAAATTACGTATCTGTAACCTTCAAGAGATCTGCAAAGTCAGAGCGACAGAGAAAGAAAGAAAGGGAGGGGAGGGGGGGGGGGGTGAGGCAAAGAGCACACACACCTATGAATGCACATAGACGCGCACAAACAGGTAACAAGCAATGTCAAAGATAACACGCCGTGTCCTGCAGCGGGCTGAGTGCACCGAGGAGACCGGCTCAGCTACAGATGACGTGGGTGGGGTGGGGTGGGGGGTGGGGGGGCTAAAAAAAGAAAAGGGAAGATGTGAGTCTCTACAGTTGTGTGTGTGGCTGCATGTATAACAGGAGAAACAGGAAGGAGAGGATAGAGTAGAAGAAGAGGAGGAGGAGGAGGGAGGACGAAGAGGTGGAGTGCTGTGCACCTGTGTGTGTGTGTGTGTGTGTGTGTGTGTGTGTGTGTGTGTGTGTGTGTGTGTGTGTGTGTGTCATTATCTATTACAAAGTATTCGGTTGACATTCAAGCAGCATTTCATCAATTTGCGTTGTGTTGTTTTCGGTTAAAGAAGGTGTCCGTCACAATCAGACATGTCAACACATTTTTCACTCCCAGCTTGTCAAACACTGACTGGTCAGTGGCTTCAGACTCAGACGCCCTACGGAGACCTCTAGCTTCAGTTTTTTGGACGTGTCAGTTTCCACTCGTTACATGCGTAGTGTCTTTTCAAAATAAGACACTGTGTCTCTTCACAGGAAGTTGGGTTTATGCAACAAGACCAATTTAGCTACAGGTTTAGGAAAAGAGAGTGATTGATGTTAACTTGAGTGCCTTCAAGTGACTAGCGAGTGACAAATGAGTCACATGACTCGCAATCCAGTTGGGACTCATGACTAGCAGCGACTCACTGACGTGACAAAATGTCAAAGTTGACTCTTAGTTCACTCTTCAGCCTCAGTAAACGCTTTTAATTCAAATAAAAACAGTAAGGTTAGTGAAAAGCATCATGGTTAGGCTCAGAATAAGTAGGAAAACTAAGTAAAACGTAAACAATGGAAGCTAAGCAAGACATATACGCGTTATCAGATGAAGCTCTGATGAACCCACTGTGCACTTCCTACCCAGAACCAAGCCGTAGACAGTCAGCTAAAGAGACAAATACTTTTTCTCAGTGGACCAAAGCAGAGCTAATTTGTCAGGTTGCCAGAAACATGTCTCCGAATGCTAATGTTGCTCTTTCTCTGCTGAATGTGTAAATAGACAACAGCTTGTGTTTTTACAAGGGGACAGTGTTGTGTTTTAATCTTGTTCTGCTTCCCTCGAGTGACCAAAAAAAAACAAAAAAAAAAAAACATCTACTAATAAATTATTTTCATTCATTTTGCCATATGTGTTCTTTACCCTAAACATGTTGGATGTAGCTTTTCATGTTCTTTCTTTTTTTTAGCCTTTTGGGGGGGGGGTCAAATAATCTGGTCTCATGTCACCCATGTGTGATGAATCTAAATCAGATTACATGGTGGCTCACAGTTCAGACAAAAAGAAGGAGAAGACACAACACTTTATGAAAGAATGTCTGTTAAACGAACAAATAATGAGGTATGACCAGTCAGCGTAAAGGCGGTGTTGCACGCTAACGGAAAAGACGACGCAAAGCAAACAAAACGATGGAAAAAACCACCTGGCCAGCTTTATAGGCTCGCCCTCATCTGCTCAGGTGAGCCAGGCTGGATAACGACCTGCAAACGGGGAGGAGGACACACAGAGCAGGTGTGTTGAAATCACGCCAAATGTACTTTACTTCAGATTGTTTGAGAATGTAATGAATAAAAACACACAAAACGTCAACCAATCATTGTATAAAACTAGTCATAATGCTGATGTTTTGCACGTGTGTACAATAAATATACGGTTGAAACATTTGGTGTTTAACACGTTGCGTCGTGCACGTTTATTTCCCGTGTTTGTCACACACACTGCTGGTTGTGTTTGTGCCTACATTAGCGTTTGTGTGCATGTTTGCGCGTAAGGTTCAGCAGTATTTGGACTCTCCACGGTTAACATGTGGAGATACAGTCACTGTGTACCGCGTGAGCACGTGGCGTCGCATTCCTTCATGCGTGTCGCATGTTATCGCTCCCTCCAGGAAACACACGACACCTTTAGTTCTTTTCTACGGATGGATTTATTCCTCCTTCCGCACCACTGTCCTCCACCGTCGAACTGTATAAACTACATTTAGACATAACAATCTGACGTTAACATTTAACACTTTAACTTTAGTTTACTTTGACACTTTTAGCGAACTTCTGCCGCTTCACGCGTCCTCCTGCTGTCACCGTGCCGCGGTCAAACACGTCCCAGTGCAACACCGCACGCAACAGTAGTTCCCCCCCAAACAAACCATACAAAACAACATGTAAACAAGCACACTAAAAAAACGACATGAATAACCTTTATGGCAGTTAAACATTCATGTGACAATTTGTACATCTTTTGATATTTGCATGATTTCGCGGTAGAGAGCATGTGCTTGTTGCACTCGCTATAAAACAAGCACGTTTCATACAGAAAATTACTTCTTTTTTTTTTTTTTTATCAGCTGAAAAAGTCCCCAGAGCGTTTCATTTACTTTTGGCAATTTTTGCAAAAGAAAGCCAAATCCTGTGCTATCTGCGTTGTTGCGTTTGTCTCCGTTGTGCCTAATCGTCCTCATCCATCTTCCTGACGTTAAGACAGGAAATTAATTATGAGGCAAACTTCCTGTTTAATGAATCCGCAGACACACAAACACACAAATGCATTATAGCCCAAGCGAAGGGACGAAATCGTGACTGGAGTCCACGTGCTCGGCATTTAATGCAGCCAGATTCAAATGATGAAGAGTTTGTTTTTTTTATGTGCGAAGGTTTGGAGGGTTTGTTTCGGGGCACATGGGCTGACACATGGACAAGACAAGGCAAGACAGCAGACATGACAAGAGAATGGGAGAAGGACACACAGAGGGCCTTACATAATGACACAAAGTATGAATAATGTAAAATCTGTGTTTACTGTTTTCTATGAATAATGCACTGTGTGTCTTTGTAAGTTTGCGAGGGAGCGTGTCTCCTTGAGTTGGTGGATATTTGGGCATGTGTTAAGTGTCTATACAGTGTGTGTGTGTGTGTGTGTGTGTGTGTGTGTGTGTGTGTGTGTGTGTGTGTGTGTGTGTGTGTGTGTGTGTGTGAGTGTGTGTGTGTAACGGAGATCAAACAAACCCAGACAGACGCTGGTGAAGCAGGGTTCTTAGGATTCGCTTTGAACCGGCAAAGTAAAGGACAGCGAGTGAGAGCCAGCAAGAAAAAGAGCAATGAGAAAGAGAGAGAGAGAGGTAAATCAAAGAGCCGGCCTTCACTTTCCAAATTTCATTTTCTCACCCTGTGATCTTTCTACTCACTCATCAAACTCATCATGAGGGTCACGATCCGTACAACTCCTGGGATTTTAAACTTATTGATTTTTGTATTTGGTGCTGCTCCATAATTATTTTGATACTGATTGATTTGAGTAAGTTTTCTGAATAAAGACGACCATACTGAAAGCCTCCAGGGAGGTAAGTCCGTAAGCGCAAGCCACATATCACGTCGTCAGAGCTCAAAATGACGTGACGCTAACTCTGTTCCAAATACAAAACATCATCAACAACAACATGTTCAATAGAGATGCTGTTTCTATCTCGGCTCATTCAGCTGTAAAACTGGAACTGGGTCAAACGTTCACTGACTGACACACAAAATTGTCCACGAACAAAATCAATCAGCCAGTGAACAACAGAGTCTTTTGTCAGTATAGGCCTGGAAGAATATTTTTGATTCTGCAACAACACTATCGTAACAACTGAACTGCTTCAAAGTTAGGGTTCTTTTTCAGTTTTTCATTCTGAAGAGAAGTCAGACAATAGTCCTTTTTTCTGTGTGGATAGAAATGTTCTTACTTTGTGTACAAAATAAGTGAACGCGCAAAATGAATGCATGCTCGCTATTTGTAATAAGCACACTGCCACGTCCCATTTTTTTGGCCTTCTCACAGCTGGTTCAAGAACGTTTTATATCACTGTGTAAATGCTCAGGACAAATGGCAGACAAGAACCCAAAAGCACGACACAGAGAGCAATCGGTGTAAAGTAAAAGCTCAGTTTACTTCGGTCGATAGGCGGGCAATTATCAAAACCGGGAGATCAGGTATGACCGGCAAAACAAAATCCAACAAGGGGCAGCCAGGGGAACCCAAAGTCCAAAAGGTCAGGGCAAAAAGGGTCAGACGGGCAGGTAGACAGATGGCTGGAAAAGCTGAGCGCGTGCACACTGGAGGATCTGGCAGGGAATGAGTGAAACCAGGAGGCTGATGAGGGAATGAGAGGCAGGTGAGGAGGTGGCAGGGGAGGCTCAGGTGATGATCTGCATTGACAGAAGAGTTCATGATGTGGTATGAGAAACGGAACGGGCAAATGAGATACGTCTATAGGAGCGGGCTGAAGTCATGACAGAAGCTGTAGTCATCTGCAAACATTCGCATGCTGTCCATCCAAACACTATCATCCCTCCCCTTTTACACCCACTGGGGAGGAAAAGGAGCCAACCGTCACTGCTGATGACAATGAAGGGCTCCAGGTTCACCTCCGTTAATAAAATACATGTTTAAAGATTAGTTGTTGTTGTCTATTGTTGAATATTTACCACTTATTTACTGCGACTGTAGTGGAGACTCATAGTTTGATGAATGGTCCTGACCAAGCGTGGGTCTGTGGCGAGTCGGGATGAGAACGTGTTGGACAGAAGACGGTAGCAATGACAGCTGGGGTTTGGTTAGCTGTCTATTCAGCCTCTTGTTGAAACATCCGTTCAAAACGTTCAACGTTTCATAAAGTCGATGTTAGCATCGTTAGCATCGCATTTTTGTGAACCGACCAATCAAAGCCTGGATGGGGTGGGACATTCAAAAACAGGTTGACGTGCAAACATTCAAAATGTTGATCTCATTGTATATGCATGAATGGTTATGATTACTGACTAGTTAGTACTTTAGCATTAACACATTGGAGACTAACCAAGAATGGAGAGCTTTTTTTCTAGCAAGGATTTAATGAAGGAAGAAAAAAAACCTGCAAAAAAACATAAATGTTTGTGTATTTCTTAAACTGTCGTACTGTCCTACATTGGAATTCATTTTGTACTACCATATGACATATAACATTATATAACTGATATATTAATATCATACTGGTCAGATGGTCCCGAGACTCTTGCTGCCAGTGCCATTGTGCCACTATGTGCTCCTACTGAGAGTAATCATTCTTCTTGTTCTATTACACATCTATTTTACTAAAGTTATGAATATTGTTCAGTCATTTTGTCTGCATAAAGTGTGGCGAAAACGGTGTCCTTATACATATGGACACTTCATCACAAAAACTTCTCCAAAAAAAACCATACATTTTCATGTTCTCCTCCATTTTCAACACTTGTGGTAAATATGTAATAATATATACGGTTGTTTAAAGAAAATCTAATTTAATAAATGCGATGCAAGCCGCTCTGGCAGCAGACGATCTGCTGTGAAATGAATCATTAGTGCCGCATGCATCAGTGTAATTAAGTGTGATCCCACCCCGTCACAAACGTTCAAACATATGCATGTAGACGTAGAGATCGCTCGCACATATGCGCGTAGATACGAAGAGGCACACACATGCTCCTCCACCCAAAACGTGCGCTAACAGATGAACTAAAAACACACACAAAAAAAAAAAGGAAAAGGGAAAAGGGAATGAGCAATGCTCGTCCATCTGGGGCCGCAGACTGCTGTGTGTCATGGTAATCACAGAGGAGGGGGGGGGGGGGGGACACAGAGACAAAACGACAATGAATCAGAGGAAGACAAAAGGGAGGGATCAAGGTGAGAGAGCAGAGGAGCGTCTTGGCGTGAGCAATCTTCTCCCTTGGTCCAAAGGCATATTTTAAATCCTCCTCTCTCAGCAGGTGCGCTAACGTTATGTATTTTCTCTGTGCTTTACCTCCCTTGTTCCCATGTTCTCAGATGTTTTGGCAGTGCTGAAAGTGGAGAAAGTAAAGAAATCTTTTTTTTCTTTTCCTCTCGCTCCACTGTGCTGAAAAATAGAAGAGAAAAAAAGAAAAAAGAAATATACATCAGATTCACTCTGAGCTGTCATGGTTCAGCTTTTTTTTCACGCTCACTGAAGGCTACTTTTGAATGTCTCGCAGTATGAGGTGTTTTATGGAGGCTGCAATGATGAGCTGAGTGCTTTAGCTCCGCTATACCTGCCTCTGTCAAAATGGGACACGTGCACACCTGATATATAGTGCGACCTTTATTTGCCCCTACAGTAGAATTGTGGATTGCAGATGGGGGGATTTTTCACGGTGCATGAGCACACACACACACACACACACACACACACACACACACACACACACAGACAAACACACACTGGGTTTGCTCTCAGCGGGAGAGCTGTGGTCAAATATGTCCAGCTGAGGAAGTCATCCCACCACCATATGTCGGCACCAAACCCCCGCCCCCAATCCCAGGTCCTCATTAGTCACCTCACCCCTCGCTCTCAAACCAAACCATCCCCGTCACTCATTCGCCAAACCGTCCCGCGCCACTTTCTGCTACCGGCTTCGTAAAACCGTTCACCGATACGGTGACATCATCTGCGTGCAATTCGATCCTGCGCTGCGGCATGACTACTCTGTGCGTAAGTAACCCAAAGCGGACACTCAAAACAGGAGCCGACCTATGACTCAACTTCCCATTTACTCACTGTTTGGTGGAGAGGGGACCAGAAATACAGTAATGTGACTCAAGTCTTCTGACTTTTCTCTCATTTAGCGGAAGTGAAAACGCTATGAGCTTATTAAGTAACTATGAGTCATAATCATATATTAAAACCAAATGCCAAATGAGAGTTGCTTTGGTTTGAACCAGAGTTACGGCCAGAGAGAGCGGTTTAATTAACAGCCAGGAATCCTGATGTCTTATGATTGGTCGGTTTATCTTTCCACAAACGAGTTGGATCAACAATGAGCAGAGAATGAAGTCGCTCCTCTGTGTGTGTGTGTGTGTGTGTGTGTGTGTGTGTGTGTGTGTGTGTGTGTGTGTGTGTGTGTGTGTGTGTGTGAGTTGTAATCTGAGCTTCTCTGTGCTTTGTTTTGATAGCCGGGCCGCCCATGTGTGCATGTGAGTGCATGTGCTAGCACGGCTGACCGTGGCTAAGTGGAGAGCAGGGCCACCTTTCAATCAGAGGGTCAGCGGTTTGATCCTCGGCTCCTGCTCCGCTAGTCTCATGTCAATGTGTCCTTGAGCAAGACACTTAACCCCAAAATGTCTCCCGTAGCTGCGTCTGCGGTAGATAGATACTGAATTGTAAGTCGCTTTGGATAAAAGCATCTGCTAAATAACCGTAATGTAATGGCTAGCTTATTGCTACTACTCTACGCTGTGCTCCTGGTAAACACTGTTAGCTCTGTCAGCACCGTTGCTGTTGTTGCACTGTTAGCACTGTTAGCCGCTAGCTGCTGTCTCTATGTTGAGAGCCATGTGGAGGCAATCCATCACTCATATATATATATATATATATATATATATATATATAAATCATATATGCTCTAATTCCGTTTGCAGCTCCTTTAAAAAATGTCCCTGGTTTTTCCGCAGGTCACCTTTTCAGATGGTCCTTTTTGAACCTGACTTGTTCATGATTTCATTGGAGAAATCTTCAAACAATCAAGTCCTCAGCCTTGTTACTTGCAAATGTCTTGAAATAAATTGCTTGAGAGGTTACTATTTTACGGTGTTTTTATCCAAAACATCCAAAAAATGTGAAAAATGCCTCTCTTCTGTACAGTTACTGCAATATTAAGAGGGTTCACAGCGGAATTACTTTAACGGGCTTTTATTGCATCTCATTGCATCACTGTTACAAATGCGATGAGAGGCTGGAGAGTTCAAACATGGACCTAATGATTTGGAAAACATGTTAATTTTTTGTTTTAAAAAATTGACAAGACCAACGTGGGTACATCCATCCAGACACTCAACAAGCTGATGACATTGATGTGTGCAGTAATGTTTATCTCATTTAATACCCCCACCCAGCACAACCCCAAACAAAAAGAATAATGGTATTGGTTTATGATACATACGTACTCACAGAAAGGGTTCAGCGGGCTAATTCAGTGAAGGTCGGTGGAGTGGGGCATTGATGGGGATAAAGTGAGCATTTAGAAGTACAGGGCAGACCAGGATTGGAGTGCCATACTTGCTTTCTTCTCTCTTTTGTCCCAATTATGACCATAATTCATTGCAGCGTCACTATGGAAACTGAGAGGCCAAGATCAGTGAGTGGCGTCGTAAGTGGCGCCTGAACAAAAAGACAGTAATGAAAGTAAAGGCTGGGAGAAAAAAAAAACCTGTTGACTTTGGTGGGGAGACGGAGAAGAAAGGGAAAAGCGCAAGCGATGATTTTCTATTGTTCATTGGATAAATTAAGTATTGGATTTAAGTGCAATTTAAGTCCTTGATAATTTGAGTTATTATGATGGAGACAATAAATAAGAGGCAATCAGTCATTCCTAATGAGGGTGTGATTGGGAGCACTTTACTGAATGAACGCTAAAGCAGCGAGGCTTAAAGGTCTTTTCACTGGCTGGGGGGGATTTCAAGAGAGCCACTGTCGCTTTGTGTACAGCTTTCACAGCGCGCTGTGTATTGTGAAGACAAAACCTGTCAGCGATAAGACCCCCCCCCCCACACACACACACACACACACACACACACACACACACACATGCTTAAACACTGCCTTCACAGCTGTGCTCACACCTTTGTGTGCCATGAACGGATAGGAACAGCATCTGAATTTCTGCAGCTATGTTTATTAGTTTGCCGGAACGTCGCAAACACATCTTCTCAGACTCAAATTGAAACACACAGACTCTTTACAGTCCTATTAATCTGATAAGATGAGATGGTTTTGACTGGAATATCTCAACAACTATGTGATTGTTTAGTGTTAGATATGTACAGAACATTCACCAGAGACGATGAATCCTAAAGACTTAAGTGATCCTCAGATTTTTTTCTTTAGCACCAAAATAAGGTTGAAATTTGCGTTTTTTAAGTGAATGTCTTAACAGCTGGATCGCCATAACATTTGGTACACATATTCTTATCCCCCTGAGGATGAATTGTAATAACTTGGATGATCCCTTTACATTTTAGATAGTGTTGTCTTCTGAAAATTGTAAAAAAGTAATTGCACGTCCCATCAGCCTCAACTATAATTAGCATGCTAAAATGCTAATCTAGGATGGTGGTCATGGTTAAAGACCTGCTACGATTCCAACCCATAGTTAGGAATGATCGTTAAGGCATTTTTTTTTGCATCACAAAATACCAACTTTATTTACAGTGACGGTACTGACCACACCAAACCCCAGATCACCAGAACTTCACCCTCTCAGCTGAGTGGACAGAGTGACGAAACGTGGACAGACGCCCCCTCACCTTGGTGAGCAGATCGGCACCACAGCAGGACGGGGTCATGTCCAACGCACCCTGGGGAGGTGTGTGTGTGTGTGTGTGTGTGTGTGTGTGTGTGTGTGTGTGTGTGCTGAGCATTCACGTTTGGGTGTGTGTGTGTGTGTGTGTGTGTGTGTGTGTGTGTGTTCACGCACGAACAAGAAAGACTGGCAGCCTTGAGCCCCCTACAGAGAAAGGAGATGGAAGAAAGAGCCAGAGAGAAAAGTAACAGTGGGTGAGGGGCTGATGCAGTACAGTAAAGACAGAGAGAGAGAGAGAGAGAGAGAGAGAGAGAGAGAGAGAGAGAGAGAGAGAGAGAGAGACTAGAGAGGAGGAGAGAGATGGATGATCCTGAAGGATGACGGAGGAGGGGGTAAACTTAGCGATGAAGCGGGCTCTGAGGTGGAAAAGAAGCAGATGATGACAGAATAAAGGCAGGGGCCGAGAGAAACATGAAAGAAAGATGAAAGAGACGCTGTACTGTTGGGAAAAAGGGAATAAAGAGAAGAGGAGAAGAAAAAAAAAAACTGGGGAGAAGGAGGCGTAATTGTGTGGACGGCTGGATGAGGGGGTTTAGTTATAGGGAAGATGAAGACGATGACTCCCCCTCATCTGTGCTTTTGTCTGGGTTAGGACATCGTCACTGAAGAACTCCTCGTTGAATTATGAATCCAGACACCAGCCAGGCGCCGTTGTAGCGCACGCACAAAGTCAGTTTACCCTCCTTTTTTAGGGCTGATGTGAATCATTGATGATTTAAATCATGAGATGCAAGATTGGGGTCTTGAAAGGAAACAGAAATGAAGAAGAAGTTCCTTTTTGCAACACTATTGTTTGTGTAATGATAGCGAAGACACTCTGGTCCATCTGACCTAGAAAAGCCACTGAGGGACAATGACCTTATGTTCCTATCGCACACCCTTTAGGTCCAGATAGCCTTTATGGCCAAATGTCATTTGTCTTGCTTCCTGTGTGTGTGTGTGTCTGTGTGTGTGTGTGTGTGTGTGTTTGTGTTTGTTCTGCCGCTCTGACCTTCTGCGCTCGTGTTTGCTTTGCTCTCCGCATGTCGTTGTTGACTCTGAGATGTGTAATCACAGTGATATGATTTATCCTGTCGCCACAGCTCCACTCTCAGGGCTTTGCTGTCACCGCCAAGACGCGTGTGTTTGATGTCTTCATAGCCTTACGGTCTTTACGTTCAGCGTCGATGAGGTTAATGGAAGATTTGGTGGTCACAACTGAGCCAATCCGACGCGCTGAATTGCATAAAATCGCGCATTAAAGCCTTTTTTTTTATTGGAACGTGATCCAGAACAATGTCATTCAAGAAGTAGCTCTAATCACCCCGTTTACATGCGCAACTGTGACCGTGTGTGTGTGTGTGTGTGTGTGTGTGTGTGTGTGTGTGTGTGTGTGTGCTCACGTTTGTGTACGTGCGACTGATGTATTTTTGATTGGTAGTGATTAACAAGCAAAGCGAGCGCGGCATCTGTGATCAGATTGTTCCGTGAGCCAACCACCTCCCACCACACTGGCAGGAGTCCCTCAAATGTAGCTTGTAATGAGGAAGCATTGCAGCAATTAAAAAACACACACACACACACACACACACACACACACACACACTAATGGTGTTTTAACATTGTGAAGCAGTATGCCTCAAACTCTGCTCTATTTTGATTAATTACAGACAATGTGAAAGGTTATTATTGCATTTATGTTGTGATTTTGCCGCCGCAAAAATGTGGAGCCGGCGTAGCGTTTATTTGATGGTGCTCTGGCAAAATATCCTCTGTCATTATGTTAACCTGAATACCAAGGGTAAGTGGAAAAACCCCAAAATGAGTCAGCATATTTGCTCACCGGTTCCCTCGTCTCAAAGTTGTTGTTGTTTTTTTTAGTGGGTTTTTGGTTAGATGCCTGGAATAAGGCCTATTAGCAGATCACAGATGCCGTTAGTTAAAGGTAAAGTTGTGTTCTATGCTCAAACATGCCACACAGAAAACAATGTGGACAAACTCAATTGAAACTTTTTTGCCACAAATCTCTTAACAAGGTGTCACCAATACGGCGGGACCAGACCTTCAGCTGCATCGCTCAAAGGGAAACACTAAAGAAACCTGATTTTGGTGAACGTCCCCCTTAATGACGGACTCTAAAAGGATCCAGGCATTACGTTTGAGGGACATTTGACTTCTTGTGAGTTATTCCCCATCGTAGAGGCTTGACCGACAGTTATCAACTTCTCGTCTTTGGCAGGCCCGAAACCATTGCCGACACAATGAGAAGTCGTTGATGGCTGGCGACCAGGAAAAGTTAAGAAACAACAGCTGACTGGTTTGGTGAATGTCCAGATATCAGTGCAGTTTCTCTGTTCTCTCAACTGCCAACTGTTGTTCTCGTAAAGTAGCTATTGGCTGCTTACAAAGCTGGGAAAAAAAGTGTTCGGATCCTTTACTTGACTAAAAGTGTCAACGCCACGATGAAGTACTACACGACAAGGACAAATCCAGCAAGAGCTGAATGTACTTAAAGTATCAAAATACAATAAAAGTATTCATTATGCTGAATGTATTACATTCCTGGTTGTGCACACATGCAGGGGGTTACATAAAGTGTAAAGTAACAGGTGGAATCAACCGCTGAGCTTGTTTTTGGGCAAAAACATCATGTTTTGCCTTAAAATATGAAAGTAAACTAAATAAAAACACGTCACAAACGTAACTTCACAATAACTCAACAACACTTTGGTGATCAGGCGTGTGGGAAAAAAGTTTTGGAAATGCTTCTAGTAACTATAGCTTACCCATGAATGTAATAAAGAAAATGTAGAGACGAATCAGTATAAAGTAGCGTAACATTGACGTACAAATGTACCTACCTGAGGACAGTACTTGATTAAATGTATTTGTTGTAAATGTTACTTTTCATCATAGCTTTCTCGGGAAACAAACAGCAACAAATTCGTCAAAGTACTGCTCCCATCATCAGAAAAAAAGCATCCGAAGTAAAGAAATACTACAAAAGATACCAGTGTCCATACCCAACACGTCCCTGCAAAGTGCTGCTCACTGGTCCCCTGATAAAAATAAAAAAATTAAAAAAAATGCTTTCAACTATATTCATCACAGCCAAGGACAATGAAATGGATTCTCTCGCCTTTAGAACATGTTTGAAGCAGACCTAGATGTAATATAGTGTTGAATTATAAACAGCAGGTGTAGTTTCCTGCTGTTGCACACACACACACACACACACACACACACATGAAATAAAGGGATGGCGGTACGCTGTGCACACGGAGAACCTTTCACACCTTTTTTTTTTTTTTGTTCCCTCCCTTGGCTCAGTTAATGGTCTTATCTAACAGAAATCAAGACCGGGGAGGAGGGGTGGCGATTCGGACCACTCGGTGCGAACGCTATAGCTTGAGTCTGATCTGATCAATAATGCATTGAGGAGAGGGAGAGAAGAGCGTCGTGTGTGATTCAGATGACTCACGAGGATACGCTGGAACAAAAGACAGAAGGGAGATAAAGAGAGCGAGCGCAGCGAAAGAGGGGGCGATCAAAGGTGAGAGCGCTGAGCGCACAGGAAGCAGACAAACTAATGTGACAAAGAATCACTGAGACGGGACATCATTTAATTAGGCCACAATAAGCTGAATTATTACTCTATTATTACTGTGTGAACTCTTGACTCTCAGGCAAAACCCACATGCTGCTAAATATTCACTTTTTCAAAAGCCGTGTTACTGTGTATGGTCTTTATCGCGATACACACTCTAACACAATTCATTTTGATGGTGTGTGGAATCGCCACAGTGGGACACATCAAATTTATAGACACAAAAGGAGACAGACGCAACCTTGAATTGCTGCCAGAACGTTGCTCCGCGGCCACAAGGACTCGTTTGGAAAAATTTAAAGTCGCTCAGCGGTTTTTCGATGATCTGCGACCAGCATTCCCCCTCAGAGTTACAACGCGGAGCTCACATTTAGTGGCGATTTTGGCGGTCCCTGTGGACAAAAGCGGTGGTGTTTTTGAGCGACGCAGTCACTTTAAAAAATGTTTTTACTCATTTTACTTGCAGCAGGGTCTGACGGTGTCTTCCGGTTCTGGTTCTACCGAGCCTCCCTTCCCTCCAGTACAGCCTGGGCCTCTGTCAACGTTTGAAGTAACACTTCAGCCAAAATCCCACCAAAACACTCACCCTCCACGGACTTGACAGGTGGCTGTAAAATGTTTCGTCATTGACGGAGAACAGCAGCTGCAGCCAGCTTTGGATTCGTGACGGTCTTTCGAGCGTTGGCCGATGATGATTGCAAACTGTGAATTGGCTCGCACACATTGTAGCACCAGTGCTTTTTCATCAGCATGTCATCATTCATGTGTTTGAATTATTATTGTAGTTTAAGCTCCCAGTTCTGCCACACAACAAAAGTCAAACAGCTACATCATGTGTAAACGGTACACTAGACTGAAGGCAGCTAGTTACAGATTTAAAAACCACGTTTCCTTCTCTCCTCTTCATTTGACTTATTGTCACTAAGTGCATGTGTAGGAGGGGTATGAAAAGCTGCTATGGTCTTAAAAAACCTTAAAAAGCAGTCAAACTACACAGCTATGAATCTAAGCCGAGCACAGTCTGTGGCGTCCAACAAGAATGAAACCGCAAATCTTCGCCTTCAACACGTCGCAGCAAAACGTATTCATAACGTGAATTTATGACGAGGCAAAAGTTGATACATAAAAAGCTTTTGGATCTGTTTTGTGGATCCGTAACGTGATTTTGTAGGTCCAAATGTGATAAGGGAAGCAGCTGTGGTTTCCACTTTCATTCTGGTGTGCGGCTGTCACCGTTGCCACAGGCAATCACACCAACTACTCAAGAGGTTAAGCTGATACCTGCCACAACAACACATCATTGTGTTATTCATGAACGCCGGCTGCTGGACACCTTGCCAAGCTTTTTTTTCATTTTATCCAAAGACAAGTGCAACGGATTCGGACGCAGTTTGCATTGTAAAATCCTGGTGGATTTCTGGAGACGTGCCGCGACATCCCGAGAGGACAAGGACTGTAAGAAAAACCTAGTTTTCTGTAAGCAATGTGTCACAGAAGCGCTGAGCTCTGTCCAAGAGCGGAGAGCTCTACCCACAGACACAAAAAACACTTGTGAGTCACCCTGCTCCTTTTCTCTGTCTGTCTCTCACCCTGACCCAGATACAGAAGCTGAAGGAGCGAGGGGGGGGGGGGGGGGGCAGCCGGCATGCACACAAGAGGAACAAGAATCGCTCTGGGTTGAGTATGTTATCATGGTGGCTGAATTTCTGCATCGACGCTCGTCTTCTTTTTTTTTGTACCGAAGCCGCTTCCGTCCGGTAGACTTCTCCTACTGAGGAGTGAACGTATGTCTAAGTGCGTCACCTTTTTAATACCCAACATGCTTTGAAGTTCC
>NW_027176819.1:0-24462 GCF_023349555.1 Cebidichthys violaceus
TAATTATGAATATATATAATAAAGTAAATACCAATTCGACAGAAAATCTGGACTAACGTGAAACTACTGCGTCTCTTTGTTCTCTCTTCATTTGAATTTGTCTCGCTCTCTGTGGAATAATCTATCTGAGAGGTCCAACATCTGCTGTTAACACACACACACACACACACACACACACACACACACACACACACACAGCGAGACCAGCAGCTTGCAACGTCACGCTCGCAACACACTCAGACACACTGTGCATAAACATACACGCTTAAAGATATTTATGAGCTATTGTTTCCTTTATTTTAGAGAGAGAGAGAGAGTTTCAACTGGAGTGAACTTCTAGCTCTCACTCTCTCTCCCAGGTTGTTCCCATGGAAACCCAGTGATTTAATTGTTACATAGAGCGTCATAATGAGTTTCACCTTCAGAACAAACACACACACACACACACACACACACACACACACACGCAGACAGCTGCGAGGCGGCCGTGCGCTCTACAGTGGTGGAGCTAAATGTGTGAATGGAGGGCTGTAAATTTACGGCGTGAGTGATTTACAACGCACGCGCAGCGAGTCCAGGGTGGAGTCCACTAGAGCGGCCTCATGGGAGCCCTCTCTGTCTGACTCGCTCACATTCAAATGAGCTTCAAAGGAATAGATCGAGAAAACATCTATTCGCTTTCTCGCTGAGACTGTGACGAGGAGATTGACGCCGCTCTAATGTTTGCACACCACCGCCAGCAGCTGGCTAGCTTAGCTTAGCTTAGCACAAAGACAGCCGGGGGAAATGGCTCTCTGTCGTTCACTAATTGTTATATCTCCATACAAAAAAACGACTGTAAAAGTAACAATTTAGTGGCGGGGAGGGGGGGGGGGGGGGGATAGTCGCCGCCTGTCCCGCTCTCATCACCGAACGGCGTATGAATGATACGATCACTTTTCCGTGCATGAAAAGATGCCTTTCTTGCTTTTTGCGTGTAGTTTGTATACACCTTGTAGTCTGTATACTGACCGCAATGTAAATGCATCCTTGTAAAAAAGCTTCACTCTGAACAGGTAGTATAAAATGTGAGCGATCACTTCAAGTTCGTGGAGACCGGTGCCCCAAAATGTAGTTCTTACAACTATGATACTTTTCCCAAACCAAACTAAGTAGTTTTGTTGCAAGCCGAAAATGCGACCCGCCTAAATGTGCAATTCATACTGGAGTCTTGTCTCTATACCCTATATGTGATTGTCAGGAAGCTTTACACACAGCGTGTACAAATACGTGGTTAGCTTTTTAACACATCTGTGTGTTTTTCTTCTCTTAGTTCAAGTCTGATCAAAAAAACGCTGAGTGATGGTCAGTCGTTTCTCCAGAGCACTAAAAGCTCTCCGGCTCTCTTTCCCGCTGTGTGACTCAGCAGACAGTGCAGCAGCACGCCGTCTGACTCTTTTGAACTGGATGTTTCACTGGTCCCAAAAAAAAATCCTGATTCAATCAGTTGAGGAAGGTCATTCTTCTGCGTGTCTGCCGAGCGGAGCTCAGTGCCGCCTAATAGTATCAGACTGGTGACCTGAGACGGACGTGTCACCAAAGACGGAGCTCGACTCCCGAGTCAGTCTCGAGTCTCGACAGTCTAACATGATGTTCGTTTAGTAAATTATGGTCCATTTAGAGTGAAAAAGATCATAAAGCAGGGTATGTTTTAGGGCGGGGCTACTATGTGATTGACAGGTCGCTTCCACAAAGTTGTCCGGTCTGGGAGTTGTCTGCGTTTTTATCTTAAAACTTGAAACATTACACAATTGTGTTGTAACATTTTGGTCGCATACAAATGTCAGTTATACTACGTGCCACGCTCTCATGTCCCTTCTGGTTCCAAAAAACAAAGATGGCGACAGCCAAAATGCCCAACTCAAGGCTTCAAAACCATAGTCCACAAACCAATGTTTTTTTTTTGCAGTGGCTGCTTTTTGCACATGATCGCACAACTTGATCTTCACAATGCTGTGGATTTGTTGTGAGATCAGTATGAGATATGCAGTTTGTGAATTCCTGGCTAAAGTCTTCGCTCTCCCAAAGAAGAAAAACAAAAGCAGCCCCTCTGACGACGGTCAACTGAAATGACAACAGTCGCCGGCAGATTAGCTGCAGCTAGCTAACTCAAAGATTCAAGGATCATTTATTGTCATTATGCAACACAAGGACAACAAAATTCAAGTTTAGCCCGTTTGTAACACAACAAACACAGGACAAACAATTTCAGTAGTGCGTTTCTGTAAATTTGCATCATAAGGACTCCACGATGTTCGAACTGACTCTCCTTTGGAAACAAGAATCATCTAGAAGTGTCTTCAATGTGCATGTAATGTCTGAGCTACTGATGTCAAAGCGTGACGGACGGAGCCGATAGCCAATCAGCTGATGTATGTTCACCGTCAGTGTTCCGCTCGAGCGACAATGCTTAAATCATATTTTAAAACTTAAACCTCGCTGAAAGACTTCATAAAGTTGCTATTGTTGTCCACAATCTGACACATTTTCAACAAAACTCCATTAAAACATATGTATATATAGGAGTCAATGAACAAAACATTTAACCAGAAAGACACAGAGGATCAAAAGTTACTATTATTGTTTCCGTTTCCTTAAAAGTCCAGAATATGGGAATATCTTCTAAACTGAGTCCTTTTGTGATCTTATAGAGACAGTAATACGTGTTGATTTTACCGCTTTTTAAACACCGTTCAAAACTACGCGCATGCACGCAGAAGAGGTGAAGGAGGCCGTTAGAGGGGGCTTGTGACTGCGTTGGAGACAGAGAGCGAGGCAGGAAGGTAATTACTGCCAACGTTACTGCTTTTTAAATGTAGTAGAAGTTGCGAGCGCTCGCTAACCTTTTACAGCTTCGGGAGATATTCAGAACGGCGACTTCGAGTGTGAGAACAAGCGGAGAGAGGAGATCTTTTAACAAGATGGAGACGGATAGAGACGGAGGAAGGTGATTACTGTGGCTGTTATTGCCTTTTAAAGGGGCATTACGCCAAGTGTTATCGCCCCACTGCGCTTTCTATGGAGCCATAGCGCTGTGTAACACCGCCTGCCTGTTTGTGTGCATGAATTTGAGGGTAAAGTTGTGTGTGAGAGATGCAGTCGGTGTGCGTGTTGAAGCAAGAGCATTGCCCCCTCATCATTCAGTCACCTTCCCGATTTAGGGCCCATCTTCCTGAGCAACAACCTCACTTCTTATATCAATCCACTGCTGTTCTGTGTTGCCTCGGGCGAAAACTCGCCTGCACACTCAGAGCCACATGTGACCAGGGTCTGTTTCTGATTGGGAAGTTTGCTGATTAAGTGAATTGACCTGGACGTATGTGAGGAGAGGCAGCTTGACTTCTCAAAGGAGAGAGGCTTCACTGTTTCTCATTCGGCCAAGAAAACACACAAAAAAAAGGTACATGTGAGGAAAGTACATGTTGACCACAGTATGTAATTTAAATTCACGGAATATTTTCATAGCTTAATAGTTGTTAACAAATGATTTTCTTTGGAAAATGGTTGATTTTTGTGAAAACATAGCATGCTGTATACCTGCGCTTGTCCAAACATATACCCTAAAATGTACGTTCCTGTGCACTTCCAATGAAACTCCAATGAAACTGCATGAAACTCCAATGAAATTCCAATGAAACTGCATGAAACGTAGTCCCAGTTTTAAACAAGTGGTTAACATCAAGTTACGCAACAAATAACTCAACTTTGACTCCTCGGTTCCACATGAGACACAAACAGCTCAGCACAGTCTCCTGGGTCTTTTTAGACCCAATGGTCCACTCTGACCTCCTCTGTTGCGTGGACTTTGTGGCTCTATTCACCACATTCCCTGTCCCGGCTCAGACGGCTACGTTGATTGCATAATAATTGATTATGTGAGTCATATAGAAATGATAGTGTATCATTTTTGTAGATACGAACAGTGTGTGAGAACAGTCTGTTTTATGGCCTGCAACTATTCTGGTTTAATCTCACCGCTCACCTTTATGAAGTGACAATTATGTGTTTAAAAGTTCTCTCTGCTGCCCAGAATTCACCAAAAATGAATGCAATTTTAATAATGCTTGAACTCAATCCTAAATCCTCTGTGGCTCCACTTTGGTTAAACTTGAAATTCTCGGAACAAACAGCTGTGAAGCCATACATCATGATGTTCCGTAAAATGTTGAGGATAAGGCTTTTGTGTTTGACCAACAGCAACGTCTTGGGCTGTCAAACGACACCCTTATCGACAGGACAACATCATTTGGTACAAATCACGTAAATGAAGCCAACGGAAGTGCCAACCACTTGTGGCTGACTCCAAAAGCGAGTCAATCTCCATTGACCTCCATGTGAAAACTTTACAGCAAAAATAAACATTTACAACCTGGAACAAAAAATATTTTTGGTCTCCTGTTTCGTATTATAATTTACCCTTTTTACTATTCAGCAGGTGAATTTTGATGAACTCACCCATTTAAATTATATTAAGGCTCAAAGTGATGCATAATTAAATGCGTGAACCCTTTGAGTTTCAGGTCCCTACTACGGTGTCGCTGCTGTGACGCTGTTCAACGTTCTTTTGTACTAAAAGATAATGACTTGAGTCCAATGGTGCGTTCACACCAAACGCGGCGCGATTCGCGCCACATAAATTGCGTCATTCACGCCGCCGGTCTCGCCGCCAGTCTCACCGGGGACCATTTGTGTTCATTTGCATGAATCACGCTAGGCGTGCCAGAGAGGAGGCGTGGCTTATCACCCTGGAAGCCGTTCAACTGTTCGCCATCAACCATGGAAAAAATAACCTATATTTCTGCTTAGTACGTGTTGTGGAAGTCCCAGATATCCCGGGAAACTAAACGCCATCATGTCTAGGCTATGCTAACATTGTAGCAGCTCCATCAACACTCCATATACACATAGTTTGGTCCGGTCTCTATTGATATGAGCTATCGTAGAGCTCTGGGTGAACACAGACGGATACAGTATTTATTTCCTGATTCAACAACGGCAGGACGTCAGTGATGACAGGAGGAACATCTCAACGCTGATAGGCTATTGCGCTGCAGCGTCACGCCATTTTCCCGCCAGAGTTGAAAAATTTCAACTCACGCGTTTGGCAATTGATGCGCCGCGTAATCGCAAATTCGCGTCACTCCAGTCTCATCGCGTCTGTGCATACACTTTGTATGTAATCTATTCGGGCAAATAATTCGCGCCGCGTTTGGTGTGAACGCATCATAAAGCAGTGATTTTCACCAGTGTGCCGTGAGAGATCGTCAGGTGTGCCGTAGGAAAATGTCCAATTTCACTTAATCGGTCCAAAAAAATATGATTTAGTCGCTGCAAATAATTTGCCATTGTTGAGCGTCTGAGCCTGCAATATAGCGGCTGGCTAAGTAATGCAATACTCTTCCATGCCAGTGGGTGGCAGTAGGTAGCGCAATAAATGATGCGCGGGAGAGGTTACGGTGACAAGACGAACAGCGATGGAGAAATTTTTGAAAAAAAATGCAGACTGAACTGGGCCCTGGACAACATTCTAACCCAGATGAAAAGCCTCATGTGAGTGGTGGTCAAAAGAAAGAAGAAACGGTGAGCTCGAGGCAATACAGCGAAAGTTATGTTTCGTTCGGATTCACTTTCAACAGGGATCCGACTGCACCGACTCCGTTATGCTTGGTGTGTGGAGAAAAGCTATCCAACAGTGCCATGGTCCCAAACAAGCTGAAACGTCATCTCCAAACCAAACACCCGTCACTTCAAAACAAGACTTGGTGTGTCGCGGGATCTTTTTAATGTACAAAATGTACCGCGGCTCAGAAAAGGTTGAAAAACACTGCTCTAAGGAGTCGACTGTTCATTTTTACCGTATGCAGCATGTTATGTTTTATGACTGTTTTTTCGCGAGGCAAAACTAGCATCCCAATTAATATCACAGTGGAAGTCAATAACGGATGCACCTTGCTAACCAAGCTGGCTAGCTAGCGCTAGCAGCTCCACCCTCTCGTCTAAATATGGTCACTTCTTGTTCCAAATAAACCAAGATGGCCAAAGTTAAGGTTTCAATATGATAGTCCTCAAATGGTTGACGTCATGGTGACTGAATCTACTCAGATGTTTCTACGGTTTAGGCACAAGATTGACTTGGTTAGGTTCCGGTTTGGGTTTAAATAAGCAATTTATAAGTCAAAATTGTGTTTGTGTTAAAACGACTACTTCACTTAGGTTAGGGGACCTTCGTTTTCATAGTTACAATAGAAACCACAGGTTAAAGCGGGTAATATACACTACAGTATAAATATAGATATAAGTAAAATAAAGTTATTGAACAATCAGAGCTTTGCAGAATCATCCAGTATTGACGTACCCGTCTAGTGGGCTTTTGCGAGTCGGGTGACTTTGCCTGAAACAAAGTGAACAATTGAAGAACGCCACCACTCCTCTTCTCTTACAGCTATTCCCTCTTTCCTCTGCATGTCGACGCCCCAAATGAATGTCGGTGCAGTTCACCGATGGAAATATCAAAGTGCATCAGTGAATCAATATGACGAGTGTCAAATTGACTCGTAATGATTCCCGGGGCCTCAGAGCGATGACTGGACTGGATCTCTTTAACTGACTTCCAGTCCTGATACTGTGCACGGAATCTCACAGGGATGAAAGTAAAGAAACAGAAATCTAAATGTCTTTCTGTCTTTTTGTCATCCTTTTCTTCTCATCTTCTACCTCTCCTATTCTCCCATCATCTCTCTCTCTCTCTCTCTCTCTCTCTCTCTCTCTCTCTCTCTCTCTCTCTCCGTCCAAATGAAAATGGAGTGGAACGAGTATATTTGTAGCCACGGCAACAACAACATTATCGTTAATGGTCGCTGCGGAGACGCTGGAGCTGTAATGGCTGACAGCGCTCTGTCGCCGTGGGTTACCAGCTGGGTCTCGCAGACACACACACACACACACACACACACACACACACACACACACATTGGATGAAAGCAGTGTCTGCTCCTCTACTGCTTTCATTCAGATCCACTTTGCATTGATTTTGCAGTTTAGCTGAAAATGCAACAACTCTGTGTCTCTACCTCCATGGCTCCACCGAAATCAATCACACACACACACACACACACACACGCAGACGTTGGGTTTTGGACAAGTGGCTTGTCTGAGTGACGCCAGACATTCACACACACACACACACACACACACACACACACACACACACACACACACACACACACACACACACACACACAGAGTGCTGGTGACGCCAGGCTGGTATTGGGTCAGTATTGAATTCAAACACTAAGTAACTTCATGACTGCCTGTCTTTCCACCTGTCTGTCTCCCTCCATGTATATATAAAAATACCTGGTTCTCTCTCTCAGCATGTCTCCCTCTTTAGTCTTTCCATGGACTGAACGTCTCACTTCTCTGTGTCTGTCTGATGTGTATGTTCAAAGTGACTGCGGACGCTTTCTTGCTTTGACGTGAACACACTTTTCATGGTGTTCATCCTTCAGACAGCAATGTTCTCCAAACTTTGAGTCAACAAAGTTTCTAGTTTGTTCCTTTCCTGTTTCCTGCTGCGTAGGGAAATGGTTCCAGAGAGCCCGGACCTCAACCCAACCCAACGCCTTTTGGGATGAACTGGAACACAGACTGTGAGCCAGACCTGATATCAGCCTCATCCTATTCCACGATGTAACTTAGTTTAGTTTAGATTATTAGATTTGTTTAGAGCAAAGCCTTATCACGTCCAATATAAAGAACGAGGGTACTGCAATTTGATCAATACACCGTTCAGGTCCTTTTTGTAAAATAATTAGCGTACCGTTTATCATAATTATCTTTCATTCGTGAACAAGTCCTAGTGTAATGAAACAGAATTTAAAAGTGTTCAGAATCTGCTCTTTTGTTTTACAGAATATGACTTTTCCAGAAGAATGAAATGTTCAGACGAAGGCCGTGATGGGGAAACATTATCATAATTATTTCATTATAGCAAGTTGAGTCTTTGAGCTATTTTGGGAACCATAAAGATATATGTGCTGTGCATATTGTACTATTCATTGTACGGATTGTGATTTACTATGATGTGTTTCAACCAACATGTGAAGCCGAAGGCAAACCTCCACATTTTTGGGGAACAATTATTTTATATGTTTTATGTCAATAAATGATCTTGGGGAGGAGGAGGACTCCCATACCAAAAAAATCTATTATCTTGGAGAAATTCTCTTCATCCTGCTTCATGATTTTGCCCAAAAGTATCGTGACCTGAAACCTGAATGAGTAGCTCACACGTCTGACTGGCTGGGGTTGATTGCAGGCTTTAGGCGTCCTATCAAATGTGCTGTATTAGCAATACTAGAGGCTATAAATAACACAGGACGCATTGAGACAATGAGCAAACACGCAAACACATCACCTTAATAATGTTTCAATTGGAATATTATTGGAGTATTAAATGCCTAATATGTAAGAACCTTGCCCCAGTAAAATAACATCACAATAAAATGAATGATTATGACTGACGCAGTATAACATGCTTAAAGTAATGACAAATAAATAGGAATAAGTAGCAAGAGTTTGCAAGAGTCCGAAGTGTTTTAAAGTAAGGACTCATTAAGGGATCGCTCGTATTAAAATGATCATGTTCACATTAGCAGAGTTTGACCGTGTAAAGTAATTGTAGTTAGTACACTATAGTAAAAGAATACAACTTCAGTGATGACTTGTAGCTTAGCTGTAGTGATGTCACTGTGGCGTTTCACACACACACACACACACACACACACACACACACACACACACACACACACACACACACCAAAGACACACGTACTGTGCAGGTGACCTCAGCGTGAACTTTGGTTGCGAGAGAGAGGGAGGAAGAAATGGGAAGAGAGAGCAAGCATGACAGAGTGTGTGTGACAGAGAGAGAGAGAGAGAGAGAGAGAGAGAGAGAGAGAGAGAGAGAGAGAGAGAGAGAGAGAGAGATGAGGGAGAGAGAGAGAGAGAGAGAGAGATGAGGGAGATAGACAGGAGGACGCCACTGCCTCCATCCTTCTCACACACTCTGTCTGTCGCGTGCGAGTGTGTGTGTCCATCTCGTACAGTGTGTGAGTGTGTAGCTGGGTGGATTAAGAGGGTCAGAGGTCAAAAGTTATCACCCGCACTCCTACAGTATTCTCCTCCTCATGTCTCCTTTACTCCTCTCCTTTCCATACCACATCCATCCTCTCCCATACCGTCTCTTGCCCTTGTCATGTGTCCTTTCCTATTCTCTCCTTCACATGTCTCCTCTCTACGTCTTGTCAATATGTACTTTCTCAACCTCGCCACTCCTCTCTCCTTTTCATGTATCCTCTTCTCGTTTCCTCTCCTTTTCAGATGTCTCTTCTCTATTTCTCTCCTACCGTGTTCTCTTCCTCTGCATGTCTACTACCCTCCTTTCTACAGTCAAGTTTACGTCCAATTAAACACGCAAACGTTTGCTGAATTTGCTGACAATCTGTAAAATATACGGCCCAATGTCAGGGGGTGCCTCACAGTTAGTACAAAACAAGTCACGGTTAACATTGTTAACACATAGGTGAAGAATAATTCCATCTACCCTAATTAATCACTGATTTAATGCACCACCCGCCAGGCACGCTGAGTGACCCGAATCAAACCCACCCACAATGCTGCTGCGATATACAGGTACCTACTGGGTCTGGCTAACTGCTTAATACTAAAATGTTCACGGTGGATCCTCCAGCTCAACACTTTTACCTTCAGTGAGGCATGCGTGGCTTTTCTGCTGTTTGAATGTTTTTGGAAACTTTAATGAGCACAGCGGCAGCATGCCGGTCAGACGGGAGAGTAAAATGACACACTCGGCGATTGTTGTAACTTGCTTTCAAGAGAAGAACGTCAACAACCGCCGCGTCATTCCCGTACAACGAAACTGCATTGTACTGCTACTTTTCGAGGGCAACATATTTTCTCCTGGAATACGTTTCTTTATGAGGTATCACAAATACGTTTTCTAACCATAGTCCATGAGTCAGCCTAGGGAGGTCGGGGTTGATGGCCGGGTCAAACAACCAGCCGACCGCCGTTTGTGTCCCATGTGAGACCAAAAGTCACTGTTGACTTCCCTTAATTTACTTATTTTAACCCAAAACCATGACTTTTTGTTGCATTATTGTTCGGCTTCAATTCAGGTTGACCACGTGTTTAAAACTGACACGTAATTGAGAATGCGGTTTAGTTGTATGGAACATTATGTTGAAGGAGAAAGGGTTGAAACCAAAAGCATGAATTTATGACTTATTACAGAATACTAATCAGTTATTTAGTCAGTCGGTCATTTGTGTTTAATTGAGCTTCTGAGGTTGTACCTCTATAATTGTAGCCTAAAGGTGTTCTTTAAATTGACAATATGTCAGCATATTACATTTTTTTTCCAATTCAATTCACACCGTTGATCCCGTGTTTATAATGGCGAGTGTAATCCAGGAGAAAATATGTTTCCCTTGAATTAAGATCGTACATAACATTTTTCCCCTTTCAAAAATGGAACACTCTATTTTAAATGATCTACTTTCTACACAAGTACTTTGACTTTTACTTAAGTAAAATGTCGCCACAGTAACAGTACTTGTACTACTAAAGTCTATGGGCCGAGCGGGACTGAGAAACACGTTTGTGGATCTGCAGCGGGCCGCACGGCACAGGAAGTGTTTCTGCTTTAATGCTAGGTGAGCAATTTGCATTCAAGTGACTGGACACCGTCTTTGAGTCCAGTTCTTCCAGTACCCAGTCCTTATGACACACGCTCCTTTCCTCCTGTCTTCTATTTATGTCTCCTCTCCTTCGTGTTTTCTGTCGTCTCCTCCATATACGACGGGGGGAACAAGCGCGTCGTTATTAAAAAACAAGAAAAACTTTTTCTTTGAAGGACTAATGCTTTTCTTTTCCCATCGTGAAAAAGGTAAAATTCAAGAACAAACAACTATTAGATGAGTATTAAAAAGCTTTCGCTTCAATCCAAACATATCAGCGTCAGCCTCCGCTGCCAAGAGTTTATATGAGTCGGATCCTTCTAGTTGTTATTCCTTTGACCATGTTCCATAATGGCTTGTATTATAGACGCGCGTGATTCGTCCTAATGGTATTAGCCATAATCTGTATTGGTTTACATTATGAACGTGTTCAATTTTATGCCTCTTCAAATATTTTGGGAGCCCTAAAGGCCCCCGGGGTCCAGGCTGCCAGGGACCTCCAGAAATATGCCCGCTTAAAACCCAGTAAAATATTGAAGCAAAGGCTTTTTTTTTTTTTTTTTTTTTTTTTTAATGGAGCGTACGGCACTGAATATGATAGAGAGAGAGGGAGAGGATCAATCTGGTGTTTTTACGACACAAGACTATAAATGTGTCGGCTGTAAATTGTTTTGGAGATGCTGCCGCTCTCAGGAGCTGCTACAAGAGATAAATCTACACACACACACACACACACACACACACACACACACACACACACACACAAACGTACACACGTATGCAAACAGTGTTAAAGCTGAGCCAAAACTATTATGACCTCTTACCTTCCTAGTCCCACTGCTTGTAAATTATGAGATTTGTCGCTTCAATTCATTTACACAGAACTTTCAAGTAATGTTCCATGATGTGTCATTTTCTCCCTAATGCATTAAATTACAAACATTTTTCAGAATGCTTTTATTCAGTTAACTGTTTCATTTAACAACTTGAAGGTCTAAATGCTGTTTCATAGCCTTTTGATGAAGAAGCACTGACTCCTATTTATTAAGTTGGCCTCAAACCAGTTAACAGGTCTAATAATACCAGATTAAGCCTTAGAAATACTTTTAATTGTAGAACTTTTTCATGGACGAGAGGAGAGCCGCCTACAGTTCTTGTTGAGGTAACACTTCAACAGGCGTTTCAAAGCATTAGTGTATTTACTCAAGTATTCACAAATTGTAGGTACTTTACTTGAGTAAACATATAACATATACATATTGTAATTTTGTACTTTTTTTTCCAGTTGTAGGTGAATCCACTTACATAAAGCAGTTAAAATGATCTCCACTTCAAGTAAACATAAGAGTAAATGGTAATCATAATAATAATCTAAAAATATAAATATTGTACAAACATACTTTGGATATTTAATACGTTCCCTGAATGTGTGTCACGTAGGTCTCGCCACTGCCCCGCCCCTTTAGAGGATGTTAGCGGCTAAATATATTGTAAACAAGCTTAATAATAAATAATAGTGTTTGATGTCAGTTAAAACCAGATTTCTTTTTATTTTAGAGGGGATGATTTAAATGTAGTTTCATATTTATTGTCATTTTATTGTTATCTGTTCAAGATCTATTACATTTTGTAACAAGAAAAAAGAAGTTCAAAGAATTCTTGAGTAAAGAGGTAAACGTGTGGTTTACATTGTGTGCTACCGTATCAATTGCAAGGGCCTTCATCATTTCAAGTGTTGATTGTAAAAATAAATGTTATCTTTTTTTTCTGACACAGATGACCAATTATTTCGTCCATTGTCACAAAAGTGAATATTGGACCCATTTTTCACAAGCCACATATCTTCTACAAATCAGAGGGAAAAGTAACTTTATTAAAAAATCATTGGTGATATCATTATCATTCATTTGGAGTCGTTTTTCTGGTCACCGGATGGATGTTAGTCCAATATCCACTCTCTTTTGGCTCTGCTTTTGGTCTCTACCAACTTCTGAGGGAAACATCTATCTCTATAGCTGCTAATTGCCTAGGGCTGGTTATTGTAAAAAATAATGATGCAGGTTCCAATACCAGTTCCGCCTCAGGTAAATACTGTTAGCTCTGTCAGCACCGTTGTTGGAGCTGTTCGCACTGTTAGCACCATTACCATGCTAGCCGCGGGTATTGGTTTAATGGAGAAGTTTTGATTGGTACTTGGTCAACCTGATCTTAAAAACGCTGCTGCACTCATTGCGTGTCGGCACCACTGAAACATGGAAAGTCAATTACGATTTTCTTTTTGTGGTGGACACAAATTAAACACATTCACATAAATAATATATGATATACAGTATATACCAATAATATAATAAAACGGTCACTGCTAGTATACGCAGTGACAAGGACTACTTACAAACACAGGACTTTCAACTACGAGACCTGTGTTCGAGGCTGGTGTTCGTGGAGTTATTGTGAAGATATGTTTGTGGCTGTTTTACTAAACCTAACTAAGTGGTTTTGTTGCCTAAAATTAAGTCTGTGGTGCCATCATGTCATTTTAAAACATAAGCTGCCACCGCTACATTGTGGACTGCAAAAAGGTTGTAGTCATTTCATGAAGTTATAGAGTGCCTATACTCCCGTTGAGTGACCAGCTGAACCACCTGCAGTTGAAAACTGGTAAAACAAAGAACAGTTCGTGGTGGACTTCAGCAGGAAACGCCCCGTATGCATACTTCCATCCAGGGGCTGGTTTTGGAAACTGTGCAGGACTACAAGCACCTGGGAGTTCACGCGACAATAAGACGGACTGGGCTAAGAACAACCGAACGAGAAGGTCCACAGCTGACTCTACTTCCTGAGGAGGCTCCGGCCATTCAATGTCTGCAGTACCATGCTGAGGATGTTCTACCAGTCTGCGGTAACCCATTGCTATTTTCTTTGCTGTCGTGTGCTGGGTCAACAGGGTGAAGGCCAGTTGATGACAGAGTCAACATGCTCAACTGTCTCTTCCAGGAGGGTGGAGCTGGATTCTTTGGTGGTGGTGTAAGAGAGGAGGATGCTGTGCCAACTGCAGAGCACCATGGACAATGCGCCACTGAACGCCACAGGAAATCCTTTCTTCCTGTGGCGTTCAAACTTTACAACTCATCTCCCTCTTGCAGTGACACGAGGTGCTGAGGCGGCTCCAGGCTCCTTTTCAGCTCTCTTCTGATCTCTTTATTTAGTCTCTCTTTCCTTCCCGATTACTCTCATTACAACTCTGTAATCGATGGGACATAATTGGACGTAAAGTGACGTGCGGCGCAATATGAACATAATACATGCACATTTTCAATTGATCCATATACACTTACTGAGATTTGATGTTATACATACATAGCTATGCCCTCGTATCAGCAAACTTTGTCACAAAATTGAACCTGCTCAAGTGTGATTGGTAGATGCCGCTGATTCCTTTGCATCCAGAATTGCTTGTAAATGTTTGGACCTCGGCGTCACTTTTACTGCGTCTACTGTCTACAAAGTGCTCCTTAAGTGCAAGGCCTATTTTACAGTGATGTTGTCGCCTATACTCCTCCACTTGGTCAAAGCATGTGGTCCATTGGAACACTATGGCTTTCAGACAAATGTAGTGGAGTGAAAAGTACAATATCGTCCTCTTAAATGTAGAAAAAAAATCATGAAAAGGAAATACTCAAGTAATATTATTTATTAATTTGTTGATGATTATTTAATCAGTATCTAACATATAGTTTCTGTGTAACTCTGGATCAAAGACTTATATTTCACTTGAGACTGCAACAAAATGTATAGATATGTATAGATATATAGATCTATATATATATATATATTGTATGTATATATATATAGATCTATATATATATTCAATATATATATAGATCTATATATATATATATTCATGCTACCCACACCGGGTTTACTGTGAATGTACTATTATTGTATTGTTTTAATGTTGTATCAGTAGCTTTTTACTGTAAGTAGTGAAGATGTGTTACTGCTTCATCGGTTTGACATTTTAAAAAGTGTGTTTTCGTATTGTAGAGAGTGACTGTGGGTCAGTTTAAAAGTCAAATGTTTTGGATGAGCTGAAGCAGCGCTTCAGAGTTGAAGGAGATTTGAGCTGTAACCAGAGCGCTGCACTGTCACCTGGAAGGTCAAAGGTCAGAACGAGGCCGCAGAACAGAAGGCAAAGTTCAATTTTCAATTCTATTCAGTTTCTTTGTATATCCCCAAAACCACAAATTTGCCTCAGAGGGCTTTACGCTCAGTGCAGCATATGACTTTCTCTTTCCCTGGACCCTCGCTTTGAAAAAGGAATCCCCCACCAAAGAAACTTTAATGGGGGGAAAAAGGAAGAAACCTCAGGGAGAGCAACAGAGGAGGGATCCTCTCCAAGGGTGGAGAAGTGAAATAGATGTTGTGTGTACAGAAGGAACAACCAAGTGACTACTGGAGTGTTTCCATCGCTATAAAAGACATTACATGAAATTACACTCTTTCCCTGAAGACTTACCCTAAAACTAACCACCACTTGCCAAATCCTAACTCTAACCTAAACTTAAACCAAGCCTCAACCCTAAAGTGTAATGATTTATGTCATGGGGACTCGCCTTCATTTTTGGGACAAAATGAAGGCGAGTCCCCACAATGTGACTTAGTGAACAAATTGATGTCCCTACAACATGAGTAATACACACACACCAATTAATATATATATATATATATATATATGTGTGTGTGTGTGTGTGTGTGGTGTGTTGTGTTGTGTGTCCACTTGAAGCCTGCAGAATGTTATTTGTGATTCTGTCTTTCCTCACATTCAGTTGCTGTACATGCAAGTGTTATTGACAGCAACACACATGCACAAACACACACAGACACACACACACACACACACACACACACACACACACACACACACAAACAAACAAATAGACAGAGATGTGGGTCGTATATGTAGTTGGGAGAAACAGATATGGTTAGCTGAGGTCATGCTTTATTAGATAGATAGATAGATAGATAGATAGATAGATAGATAGATAGATAGATAGATAGATAGATAGATAGAGAGATAGATAGATACATAGATAATAGATAGATAGATAGATAGATAGATAGATAGATAGATAGATAGATAGATAGATAGATAGATGGCTATTGAGTACTGAGTATAGGAATAATATAATGAGAGGGAAAGTGAGGGGGTGAGACGAATGGCAGAAGTTTGGACAGGTGAAGAGGCGAGAGAGTGATGTGTGATGTCAGAGCGCCTCCAAGTGCCAGACAGGAAGCTGAGAGCAGATTTCTCCTCTTTCACCGTCTCACCAATTCTTCTTTCATTATTTGCAGTTCACAGTTGCTGTTTTCCTCTTTATGACTCCTTACTGAATTTATCAATGTTAAATATATTCATTCATGTATGATAAATACCGTAAGTGAAAATGCTATCTTATGTGATGGTTATTGTAGTTATTTCCTTAAATAAATACACTAACAGGCAAATAATAGTTTATAGTTTTATACATAATAATATATTGTTTTTATTATTATTATTATTATTATTATTATTAGTATAGTAGTAGTAGTAGTAGTACTATTATCAGTATTAGTATTAGTATGATTATTATTATAGTTATTATTATAAAACAGTTAATTTGGTCTATTTTAATTGTTCATATTCTACTGCTTTTTGTGTCTATTGAAAAATATTGTATCCATATTTAATTTCAAATCAGTGTTATTAAAATATTTTGAATTAATTAATAAACAAGTCTATTGTTAGTAAATGTGCTGTATATGGAATTATAGTTTGCATTCAAGAAACACATTTTCGGAATCTTTTAAAAATAATTGCATTTAATAAATGCCTGTATTTTATTATTACTATTAATAATATAATTGTATTCCTTTATTTATGATAGTATATAATAATAATAATAATAATAATAATAATAATAATAATAATAATACAACAACAATAAGATCCAAGAGTGTATGTTGTTGTAGAAAAGCAATATACATAGTAAAGTGATAATTGACAATGTAGAAAAAATTATAAATTATTCCAAAAGAATTCTTACTATTTCACTGTTACACAGTTTTGTAAACACTCCAATGGCAATATGTTTTACAACAATTATCAATTGTTGTAGTTGTAAATCATTTTACTTTTGTAATCATGTACATTTTATTTTTGTATTAATTTCTAACTCTTATGTATTAATATGTAATACATTGCTTTGATCAAATATGATCATTTAAATTTAAGTTGGGAATTTAATATTATACATATATATATGTATATATAGTTAATAATATTAAGTTCCAACTTAAATTTAAATGATCATTTTATTTTTGTAAAAAGTAAAAGTAATATATATATATATATATATATATATATATATACGTGTGTGTGTGTGTGTGTGTGTGTGTGTGAGTTGGAAATCGTCCAAACTAGAAAAATTATATTATAATGTTATAAAATGTGAAATTTCAAAAAGCTTTTTTTTTTCTGGTTGACATATCCAGACTCCATGACTGAAAAAGAATGAAGCGTTAAGTCAAATTATTATTTCTTGATTTGCTCAAATTAGACACCAAAATGTCTCACATATATTTCGTGAAAAATATTTTTTTCAAAGTGAAGCTGTCAAGTGTTTTATAGGAGATAAAAAAGAAACTGTTCATTAATGATGAAGTAAATAAACTAAGAAATGAAACACACGATAATGTGAAACCAAATGGGATGTGTAGTCCAGGGGGATCCCACAGTCCCACAGCCCAAGTTTGGAACACGAGGTGGATTAACGATCAACATAAAAGAGTGCAAACAGCTCAACCACGTCGGTGTCTCCTCTCAAACAGCTTTGTGACGACTCTGTTGTCTTTACAATAAACACAAGTAGCACAAAAGACCAATGGACCTCCTCCCTCTGAGAACTATGGGAAGACAAGAAGGCTGCCTGGCTGTAAACCACGATCATGTGAAAGTGAGAGATCAAGGGCCAGTCCCAACTTTACGGAAGCTAAGAAAAGTCATAATGATTCAAAAATGTGTGTGTTAAATATTTTATTTGCTGTCCCAGCCCCAACTTTCAAGTTTAAAAGATGTCATCTTGAATTTTGGTGTCTAATTGTTAATTGATTTAAATGTCGAAGTTGAATCCAAACAAATACTTAACACTTAATTTTCTTTTTCAGTAATGGAGTCTTGATATGTCAACCTGAAGAATTTTTTTTAGTGACATTACGTACGTTTTATATTACATTATATTACAAAGTTGGAAATTCAAACCACATATATAGTGTACCATGTGTTTCAAATTCTTATGTTCTTTCATGACTTTCCATACTAGTCTACCTCTTTACGGATGAGAAGCTCCCTTGTCTCGCGGGGTTATACTTTAAGTTAATTTTCATTCTTTGGGCTATGTTTGAACAAATTCAGCAATTTTTTTATTCAACAAAATATCAGCTTCAAATCTAGTACTACTAAAGTTACTAAAGTACTATATGTTTTATTATATTATATCCAACTCTTTTTATGCCCATTTTCCAAAACCCATGAGTACTCATGGGTTGTAAAATGTGCATAAAAAGAGTTGGATGGAAACAAACATATTTTGAAAGTACGTTAACATGCAATTCCTCTAATGGCCACTAGTTGGCTTCATGAACACTCTACCTTGAGTGAATGGGAAAACCCTTTATGTGTCAATAAGTATAGATCACATTTGCATCATGTATGTGATGTTTATCTCAACATTTTATTAGAATAAAGAAAAGAATGAAAAAAAGACATTCACGGTAGGCTGTAACTTACCTGAACATCAGAATCAGCTTTATTGGCCATGTCTGCATACGCATAAACGGAACTATATAATGTAAAAAATATAAAAATAAAAGAAAGAAAGTAGAACAGAAAGCAAAAACATGTAAGTACTACTGTACAATATAAATGTAAATATATATCCCAAAAGTATGTATATGAACATAAAAAACAATAATGACAATGGATAACATGAAAAAACATGATACAGACTATCATTTAAAATAGATTTAATAGATGGCATACCAGTCTATTACCCAGAACAGAGCTCATTGTGACAGGAGAGTTCATTTATAAGCCTGAGTTTAACAGCAGGCTTTGAGTTCGCCCACATGCCTCGGTGCAGGGCACTGACCCAGATCACCACTCTCAACTAAAATAAAAATGTTTTAATAACTTGTAATGAATATGCCATGGGTAAAACTTTTGATAAAACAAGTCATTATATATGGGGATAATTCTAAGGTTGTGAGCAAACAAACCATATCATATTGTTTTCTTCTCGGACCATAAAGCCCTGGATTGCATGTTATGATATTTATGGTATGTAACTAAGAACCATTAGTGGTAGCATAACAGGTTGTTGCATTTCCAAACTGTCTGAATGTCACTCAACTTTAATAAAGGTTAAAGTCCTTCCTCAAACATTTCCTTGATAGAACACTCCTGCTGTCAGCTCTGCTCATTTTTTCAACCTTTCATCTTGTAGCCAGGTAGTCCCCCCCCCACCCCCCCTCCATATCCAGCCCATCAGAGTGGAGGAGAAAAGCCATCTATTAATGAACAAATTGGAATTGTCATTAGGCTGGCTCTGCAAGGAGATGGGCCTTTTGGAAATAAAGGAAAATCCTGCTTAATTAATGGTGACATCAATCATGGTTTATTCCAATTGGCTAAGAGGCGGTCCATCTCCTGTCTGATTTATAGGCAAGACGAAAGAGAGGTGAAGTGATGACAAATGTTAGAGAGGAAGAGAGATATAAATAGAATCTTCAAAGTTTGTTCCTTTGTTACTTCATGTGTTTTTTCAGGCGGCGACCTCCGGTGCTTGAAAGGGAAGCTAATCCAGAAGTGCCTTAAATTTGCTTTCTCTTTAATGGCCAGCAGGGGGCGACTCCTCTGGTTGTATAGAAGTCTATTCTAAAATGACTCTACTTCTCTCTTGATTTATTCCCTCAGTAAACATTGTAAACATGAGTTTATGGTCTCAATCTCTAGCTTCAAGTCTTCTTCAATACAGCATGATGTTCATTTAGTACATTATGGACCATTTAGAGTCAAACAGACCATAAAGCAGTGGATGCTTTAGGGCGGGGCTACTGTGATTGACAGTTTGCTACCATGGCGTTGTCCGGTATGGGAGTTGTCCATGTTTTAGTCTTAGAACTTTAACCCTTTCACAGTGTGTTGTCACTTCATGAAAGTTAATTGTAATATTTGGGCTGCCTAAAAAACTCTTCTTCAGGGTTATCTTGCACTTAGCTCTACCCTCTCGTGTCACTTCTGGTTGCAAAAAATAAAGGTGGCGACGTCTAGAAGCAGATAGGAGATGTTTTAGCCAGAAATCACCTTAGATTTAGGCGACAAACCTACTTCCTTACGTCGAGAAAAAGGTGATGTTTTGGCAGAAACCCTTTAAAGTAAGTGTCTCCTGTGTGCTGGCCAAAATGCCTACCTCGAGGCTTCAAAACAATAGTCCAGTAACCAATGGGTGAAGTCACAGTGACTACATTGACTGTACATTCTTATATACAGTCAATGTCGTGGAGTCTTAAGACTTATACCATTTCACAGTGTGTTTTCAAGTCATGAAACTATAGTACCTATAGTATCAAGATAGCGATGGCCTAAATACTGAACTCGACAAACCGATAGGTGACTTCCCGGTGATACGTCCATTTCTTATATGCAGTTTATGTTTTGTTGTGTTCTGAGGACTATGGTATATACTGAAACACTAATCCGTAGTGAAGTAATCCATAATATTTACTAAAAAAAGAAATAGCAGAATCATTTTATGATGAAAAATCTTAGCTATGGCAATCCAGGTGATATATTCCAGGGATACAAAATCACACAAACAATCTTCAAACCCCCTCCAATATATACAACTGTGTCCGAGCAAAGGAAATTAAAAGATTTTGATTTGTGTTTTTTATCCAATCCAAAACAGAAGTCTAACAGATCTAGTTCCCTTCCTTTGCTGCTTTGCCAAAATTAATTGAGCTGTTACCATGGCAACCCTAGTGAGATGGAGAGATGATGGAAGGGTCGCTCATTGATATTGGAAGAGGAAAGAAGGCTGGTAAAAATAGGTGCAGCAAGACATATCAGTAGTCCCACTCCTGAGCACCAGAGGGACACATGTGCCATTAAGTGCATCACAGAGGAAAGACATGCTTTTTATTCATAAGTCATCACTATCAATCATTAATTCTCTGATATAAAATTAATTTGATGTGTATCATTTCCAGTCCATGTCCTGAACATATATGCCAGCAGTTGACAGTTAGTAGTAATGAAGACAAAAGTTCTGAGAATGTTCCTTTGAAATCTGAGTGTCTGATCATCACTCATCTAAAGTCACCACAGGTCAGCTGCCCGAGGTCAGCAGAGAACAGAGCTCATGTGTCCATCAGTTCAGTTCACGTAAGCCATCCAGGTGTTTCAACTGAAACACTGTACTTCCTGTTACAACAGCTTTAGTCCACATCAGGTGCTTTGATTGTAAATACTAAAAATTGAAAATAAAAAAGTTTTATTCTTTACAAAATGCATTATGTACAAGTTTCTTCACTAATGTTGATTATTCCATCCATTATCTAATCTCAAATCTACCATTTATCCGGGACTGGGTCGCGGTGGCAGCAAGGCTTAGGAAGGTAGTCCAGATGTCACTCCAGCCAGCAACAGTTTCCAGATCCTCCTGGGGGATCCCAAGGTGTTCCCAAGCCAAATGAGAGATTCAATCTCTCCAGTGTGTTCTGGCTCTACCCCGGGGTCTCCTATCAGTTGGGTGTGCCCTGAAAACCTGCAAAAGAAGGCGCCAAGGAGGCATGCTGATCAGATGCCCGAAACTCCCTCTCTTTTTGTGAGCTACTTGCCGTTTCCCAAAGGGTGTGTCCAGCCACCCCTTTGAAGGAAACTCATTTTGGTCCCTTGTATTTTTTCAGCCACTACACAAAGTTCACAACAATAGGTGAGGGTTGGAGCCACGGTCAACCTTTGCCCTCCAGCTCAGCACAATGTCCCCCATTACTGTTAATGCCGCCCCAATTAGCCTGAGGCTCTCACACTCCATTTCACCTTCACTTGTGAACAAGACCCGAAGATACTTGGACTCCTTCACATGGGGCAGCAAATTAATCCCAACCCTGAGGGGGAAGCCATCATTTCGCGACAGAGATCCATGGCCTCAGACTCGGAGGTGCTGACTCTCACCACTACCACTTCACATTTGGCCGCCAACCGCCCCGGTGCGTGCTGGACGTCACTGTCTGATGACGCAAACAGAACCACATCATCTGCAAAGAGCAGAGCAGCAAGTCTGCCGTCCCAAAAACAGAACATTCTCCCAGCTAAGATCCCATCCATGAGAATCACGAACAAAATATGTGACAAGGGACAACCCTAAAATCCAGTTTGACCATCTGTCGAAAATAGCTTGAAGCAATGACTCCCGCATACTCCCATACTCCCGCAGTGGCCTCAACAAGACTCCCAGATGTAGTCGAGAGGTGACCCTCTCAATCTCCGAGGCAAAACTCCAACAAAGCAGAGCTCAGCTGAGGGCTTGTGAGTAGTTATGGTAATGCCTTACAATAACGTGGATACCAAATACAACCCAACACAGTTAGACCCACCACACTAGCAAACTGCTGTAGTTTATATTGACAAAGATTAGAAGTTGTGTTGGGTAATATATACAGGTCATCTTGTGGTCATCCAGGTGTTTCAGGTTTACAAAGACAAAGAAGACAAAATGTCCACCTTTTTGTAGTTCAAAGTTCACATTTCACCTTGATGCTCTTTGATCTCTGTCTTGCTTTCTTCCTCTTTTGTCCAGTGAGTGTTTATCAGGACCACGTATTGCCAAATCAGATTAGGAATACAACTTTTCAAAAATTAAGAACTACCGGTTTCCCCTAAGCATATTTAGAAGATAACTCTCATAGATAAGGTAACTCTTTGAACCTAAAGCAGCAAACTGTCTTCTGTTGGCTTCGTCTCCTTCTCACGATGTGAACACAGTTGCAGAGAATCAATGGCAATTATAAATGCAGTGCTTTGAAGAAAAGTTCCTGTTTTGCAGTGATATTGTGTGTCCTGAGTTGCCGTTGCCCACTCTTAACTCCAACCCTTAGTAGTGTTGAAAAATCCTCTGTGCTGAAATTACATTTTCATCACATTGTATCTTCTTTGCCTGAAATTGTGTTGTGTTGAACAATTAATTTACAGTGCATTAACTGGATTATCAGTGCATTTTGAAATGTAGATTGCGATGGGTTTCTTCAATGTGACTGGTCCAGGAACAGCTGATCTGTTACATTGGCAGGAGAGAAATGTAGAGCAACAAGGCAGACAAGTTTATGGAGAGGAGAAAATCAAATCAGTGGAGACACTCACACACACTCTCACAAACACATACATGCAAGCTTAGCACATGTCACCCATCCTGCAGGCAGTTGAAGATGAAGTGCTGTATGTATGTATGTGTGTGTATGTGTGTGTGTGTGTGTGTTCATTTGTCTCCCTCCAGCTAGTAAGTAAGCCGTCCAAAACACAACCTGATGTTTGGACAATTTAATCTGATGGCACGCTGTAAAGTGTGTGAGTTTGTGTATTATTTTGTTTCCTCTCCCACCAAATTGTTTTTGTGGTTTAAATTACGTGAATCTTCCTGACCCTTCTGTTTAAACTCTATTTCAAAAGGGAAAAGATAGAAATGTCATGTTGTGAAAAAGAGTCAGAGAAGAAAACTGCTTTAGTTGCACGTTACTGGTATTGATTAAAGCCTGTGGTAAAAAAATAAACAATATTTAGGGCTCCCAAGCAATTCCAGTCATTCCATTATGTACACATAAACAGTTGAAGAGAAAAGCTGAATCATCTTTTTTTTTCTCAGAGGGTAACATGGAGGACAGGACAACGCCAACCGAGATCAAATTCACCCAAATTGAGATTCCCTACAGTTGAACCTATAGACACTCAAAACCAACCTATTCTCACAACCCAGCTCGTCAAATACCGAGGCTTCGATGCACCCTTTAGCGTCTGTATGGGACGCGCTGGGCTTTAAACAAACTCCAACGTTAACCCATCGGCTTCATTATCAGAGGCTCAGAGCAACCGAGGGAGGAAGTTGGGGTGGATGGTCGGGTCAAACAAACATTGACTCTAACCCAGGAGGCCGCTATTCGTGTCCCGTGTGAAACCACAAGTCAACCTTGACTTGTGGTGACCTTTGACCTAACTTTTGTGAGGTAACTTACATAACCTAATACTGCATACGTAAGTAACGTGATAAGCATTCGTATTTTACATGACATACTTCTTTTAACCCTAACCATGATCTTGGTTGGGCTTAACTTAAGCAACACACCTGTTCATTTTCCAGCTTATTATAGGTTGCATTATTGTGCACTTGTGAAAACAGAAACGTGTTCCTATTTAAATATGCACACATTTTAATGCCAAGCTTCCAGTTTCGTCTACCGGTGATTCCTTCTGTTCTTATTCAACTGTTGCTCAATGAGATCTTTGTCTCTTTCCGCCCTTTCAGTCAGTTTGGTTGAACCATTGTACAGGGTTTTGTTTTCTACATGTACAAAA
>NW_027176820.1:0-24427 GCF_023349555.1 Cebidichthys violaceus
GAGATCTGGCACTAGTCCAGGGTTAACATTAGCCAACCTGTGTCAACATGTTAAGCTAATGTCAACAAACGTTGGCGAATGCCTTAGCTAAGTTAAATGTTAAATATGACTGTTAGCTGTTTAAATATCGCTAGCCAAAGAAAATATAAATACATGAGACCACACCTACTTAGGAAACAGGAAGTGTTTATCATTTCATACCACTGGCACAGCTTGTAATGCATCAGCTTTTGTTATAGAGCATCTTTTGATAGCACCCCCTGGTGGTCAATCTGAATGACACTTTCAGGGTATGTTTCAGTTAATCCTGTGGACGTATCCTACAACTTTTGATAACTTTTGATGAACTTGGTCCAATAAAGAAATTCAAGTTAGGTGGCTTTTTTGTAGAGAACATTGAGCTGGACTTGTGTATAATATTTCAAGTCAGCTGGATTTACGGCATGAGGGGAGGGGGGCCACCAAGTGGACAATTGGAGTCATATTTCTGGAAAAGCACATTCAATCATTTAACACAAGTTAAATGATTAAATGGTAAATAGTTTTGTACTTGTATAGCACTTTTCTAATCCTCCAACCTGGCAAAACTCTTTAACACTACATGTCATCATTCACATCCATTCATTCGATGATGACAGGGGCTACAATGCAAGGTGCCACCTGCCCATCAGGACTATCTAACACTCACACACATAAACACACCGTAGGCACAGCTATGGGAGCAATTTTGGGGTTTATTGTCTTGTCCAAGGACACGTCGACATGAACTAACGGAGTCGTAGATCAACTGCTGATCTTCTGATTGAAGGACGACCCGCTCCAACACTGAGCCACAATCGCCCCAAGTTTCACGTCCCCAGCTCGTTCCAGCTCACGGGAGATTGCGCTGCTGCTTTAGACAACCCCTTAACCAGGGGTCGGCAACCCGTGGCTCCGGAGCAGCATGCGGCTCTTCAGCCCCTCTGTTGTGGCTCCCTAAGGCTACATCCACACTAATATGTTTTCGTTTTAAAGCAGAGTTTTAACAAACAAAAACCATCTCTGTCCATACGGTGTTTCAGCATCGTTTTCTAAATGATCTCCGTCCAGACTAACACGCCTGAAAACGAATATCACATGACTACTCACGTACACTGGGCATGCGGGTGCCGGGGTAAACAGGAAGTAGATTGTTGCTTAGTTAAAAAAATAAGACAGAGTAATAAAGTATTCTTTAATAATGAAAATTAGTGCTTGATACTTAAGATCTTCTCTAAAATCTTCCTCTATAAACTCAAACAGACACATTTCGTGGAAAGTTTTATTTTTCAGACTTAGTTACAACGCTGTGGGTCTTGCTCTAACTCTCTCTCTCTTTCACAAATTGACTTCAATATTAACACTTACACATAAAGGTTTACTAGATTATGGGTCCATAAATGTGGTCAACACACGTCTCTCACTCGCTTCCTCTGTTTCATTGTTGTCTGTTCTCACTCGTAGCTCTGCTGGTGGCTGAAGTCTCTGAATTGCTCTCTGTCTACTGGAGAGCAATTACTGCTTTTGTTCTTTTACATTTTATCTGTGGACTTCACAATAATTGTGCAGAACAAAATAAGCATTAATAAAAAAAGGAAAGTCTTCCGTTTTGTGTCCATCACCTTCCCTAAAGCCGCTAACCGTGACTTCAGACGGCCGCTCCGTCGGTCTGATAACGCCGCTGGTCACGCCGCTCGCTAATCGCTCCAATAACAGCTGCTTCCTTGCAGGAATGCAGACTTAACTGAACAACAGCTGCTAGTAAAGACAACAAGGTCAGCAACACCTGTAATCAGTTGTCCATGTTAAATTAACCTGGTAGTCGATCGGTAATCAATGTTGTTGTTGTTTGTGATCTTCCGGGAAAGAGTCACGTGATAGGGGCATGACGAATCAGGGAAGGACACGTCGTGACTGCTGAGACCCGAAAAGTAGCGAACGTGGGCGTCTACGTAACCGTTTCCAAAGTTATGCGTTTACGAGCGTCCACACGAAGAGGCAACCCCGAAGTTTTCAGACTTCTTCGTTTTCGGTGCTTGAAAACTCCGGAGTAGTGTGGATGCTCAGTGTAAACGTAGCAGAACATATGGAATGGAAACGTAGTAGTGTGGACATGGCCTCAGGATTTCACAAAAAATAACATGGAAATAAATAACAGTTCTTTTTATATTATTTGTTGCACAGTGGACAATCTTTCAAAGGGAACACCTCTTTTCTTGGGGTTTGAGGTGATACCGTGTCAATGAAAATAAAAAATGTTTTAATATTTTGTCAACTAAAATGTGCGTCACATCCTATTACGTCGCTGTCGAGCGCCTTTCCCTGCAGGTGGCTAATCATGATTTGCAGAAACCCGCCCTCGGTAAACTATCAATGGATAAATCCAAAAAAAGAAAAGTCACGGAGGAAAATAAAGAGTTTAATTCTATGTGTTCGTATTCATTTGCTTTCACTGTCAACGATGCTGGCTTACCTGTATGCATGTGGTGAGAAATTTGCAAACAACAAAACATATAATGTTGAAAGACACTTCCAGAACAAGCACACATTTGCTGAAACGTATCACGCTGGAGATGGGCGAAAAAGACTGAGCAAGTTTTTTTCTCCTCTTCACAGGAGTTTTATATTGTTATAACAGGTAAAATAGCAATAAAATGTCAAGAATTGTCTTTATTCTTGTTCTATAATTTCATAAATACAACAAACTATAGTTTTTGTATATATAATATAACTATATATATAAAACTTTATAAGCTGTGATATCAAATAGCTTTTGCGGCTCTATTTTACATTACATTACATTACAGTCATTTAGCAGACACTTTTATCCAAAGCGACTTACAATTCAGTATCTATCTACACACCGTAGACGCAGCTACGGGAGCAATTCTGGGGTTAAGTGTCTTGCTCAAGGACACATTGACATGAGACTAGTAGAGCAGGAGCCGGGGATCCGACCGCCGACCTTCTGATTGAAAGGCGGCCACGCTCTCCACTTAGCCATGGTCACCCCCCATTTTGTGGAAAATAGGGCAAAATGGCTCTTTGGATGGTAAAGGTTGCCGACCCCTGCCCTAAACAAACCCACACAAACTCAACAGGGTTCTGGTTATTTGGGTTGAACCTGTTCTTTGTCTGTTTGATGGAATGGTGCAGCCACTAAAAGTATTGAGTCCATTTGAATATTTTACTCAATGTAAGCATTGTATTGTTCATTGTTCGTTACTAATGGGCTGTCCCTATTTGACTTCAGTGATAATCATAATGCTTTCTGACTGGAATTAAGCTCTCTCTTTTTTCTTAACACGGCAGAACCTTTTGTAGTTTTTTTTTCATATGTTGCTTCATATACAGACTTATAATCACAAAGGCCTTTTTATTTTATCGTGTGTCGATCTTTCATGCTGCAAAGCTAATTGTCTGATCTAGCACGGAGAGTCATTTTTCCTTTTTGGACAACCTCGGAGACTAGAGGATAATTTGCAATCATCTCTTTTGTTTTATACTTCACCGATAAATCAAAAATTCATTATGCAAATTAAATTAAGTGCAGTGTGTTATTGTCCTCATCTTTCAGAGCAGGCATGATGAAGGCTCTAAATTACAATAAATACTGTCTTTACGGAAACAGAAGTCCGGAGGTTGGTGGACAATCTTTTCATGAAAGAGAGACAAAATTCATTCATTTTGAAAGACATTGCTATTTAATTCCTTTAATTACATAACTATGCATGTATATATCAGGTTGTATATATCAGTGAGTGATATATTTTCCTCTCTGATTGATCAAACCTTTTAAGTTAATTTGCCTGCAGGACAGGGGCCCGCATCAGAGAGCTGCAGTCAATTTTGATTGTCTAGATCTGCATTTAAAGCAATAACTCAACCTGTCCACGACTGGAGATTACTTTCATTACCTCTTGTGACAGAGAGTGTATACTGTGTACCGGTGTTGCCACGGTGTAATGTCTGTAGGCAAAATCAGCCTGCATGCAGTTAGTATACATTCTCCATTTACACTCAAACGATACACACAGTCATACACAGTGTAATTCTCCAGGGCAACCTGTTCTGATGAATTTGCAGCTCTATCTATTTCAGTGCAGCTGGCTGAGGGCCAGGCTTCCGGGGCTACCAGGGCCTGCACGCGGCCACGCCAGCCCCAGGGATGGGAGATGCTGGCTGGGCCACAGAAACAGACAAGAGTGGGTCCGTGTCAGCTCCGGACTCAGATCAAACACAAGCACAGACATGCACGTTAACAGATACAGATGTAAATAAAAAACAACAAGTGCACCTATAAACCTGTGCAAATACCAATGTACAATTGTAAAAGGACAGAGCTCTAAAGTTGGAATAAGGAGAGCTTTTCCTGTTGCTCCCATTTAACGTGAGCTGCTCCAGTAGCGCACCACACAAGTTGACAGCGTGTCTCGTAGCAATGCCAGCCCTCAAATGTCAGTCAACTGATGCTAATGTATCTGAAAACTCTTTTATCTTCTTGTGAAATATGGATCAAGTTTTGTTACAAAGAGGCGAAGTCCCCCCTGTTCTGGTGTCCCTCATGGGACTTCATTTCAGAAAAAATAAGTATGGTCGTCAACAGCCTTTTGAATTATGCCGTGAACTACACATTTGATGTTCGTCTATTCAAAAGATCATCTTGTAAGTCAAGGAATTAGTAGTTTGTCATAGTAAGAATGTATGTTGTCAACACGGCCGTTAGCTTGGCTTGCTAGCTAGCTAGCTAACTAAGTTATGTAACATTATCTTACCTGATGTGTTTCTTCCAGCGACTCCTTTTATCAGCTGGGGAGAGAAAGAAGGAGTGACACCGGTTGTCATCGTGGTAAACACATCGTAGCTTCAGAGAGAGACGGCACACTTTAGGGTGTAGTTTTACGACAAAATCTGACTTACTTGACTTGAAAATGATCTCGTAAAATGACAAACATCTCTCTCTCATCTTCAACTGCTTATCCGAGATCGGGTCGCGGGGGCAACAGCTCCAGCAGGGGACCCCAAACTTCCCTTTACCGGGCCACATCAGCCAGCTCTGACTGGGGGATCCCGAGGCGCTCCCAGGCCAGTTTGGAGATATAGTACCTCCACCTGGTCCTGGGCATCCCTCGGGGTCTCCTCCCAGTCGTGCCTGGAACACCTCCCTAGGGAGGCGCCCAGGTGGCATCCTTACCAGATGCCCGAACCACCTCAACTGGCTCCTTTCCACACAAAGGAGCAGCGGCTCTACTCCGAGTCCCTCACGGATGACCAAACTTCTCACCCTATCTTTAAGGGAGATGCCAGCCACCCTCCTGAGGAAACCCATTTCGGCCGCTTGTACCTGCGATCTAATTCTTTCGGTCATGACCCAGTCCACATGACCATAGGTGAGGGTAGGAACGAAGATTGCCCGGTAGATAGAGAGCTTTGCCTTGCGGCTCAGCTCTCTTTACGTCACAACGGTGCGGTAGAGCGACTGCAATACTGCCCCAGCTGCTCCGATTCTTTGGCCAATCTCACGTTCCATTGTTCCCTCACTCGCGAACAAGACCCCGAGGTACTTGAACTCCTTCACTTGGGGTAAGGACTCATTTCCTACCCGGAGTGGACAATTCACCGGTTTCCTGCTGAGAACCATGGCCTCAGATTTAGAGGTGCTGATCCTCATCCAAACCGCTTCACACTCGGCTGCGAACCGATCCAGTGAGTGCTGGAGGTCACAGCCCGATGAAGACATCAGGACCACATCATCTGCAAACAGCAGCGATGCAATCCTCAGCCCACCGAACTGTAAACACTCCTCCCCACGACTACGCCTCGATATCCTGCCCATGAATACCACAAACAGGATTGGTGACAAAGTGCAGCACTGGCGGAGACCAACCCTCACCGGAAACGAGTCCGACTTACTGCAGAGAACCCGGACACAGCTCTCACTTTGGGCGTACAGGGATTGGATGGCCCCCAGAAGTGTCCTACTTACCCCATACTCCCGCAGCACCTCCCACAGTATCTCCCGGGGGACCCGGTCATACGCCTTCTCCAGGTCCACAAAACATATGTAGACCGGATGGGCGTATTCCCAAGCCCCCTCCAGGATCCTTGCGAGAGTGAAGAGCTGGTCCGTTGTTCCATGGCCAGGATGGAATCCACATTGTTCCTCTTCAATCTGAGGTTCGACTATCGGCCGAACCCTCCTTTTCAGCACCTTGGAGTAGACTTTACCAGGGAGGCTGAGTAGTGTGATATCGCGGTAATTGGCACACACCCTCTGGTCCCCCTTTTTGAACAGGGGAACCACCTTCCGGTCTGCCAGTCCCTAGGCACCGTCCCAGACCTCCACACAATGTAGAAGAGACGTGTCATCCAAGACAGCCCCTCCACACCCAGTGCCTTCAGCATTTCTGGACGGATCTCATCAATCCCTGGGGCTTTGCCACTGTGGAGTTGTTTGACTACCTCAATGACTTCCACCAGGGAAATTGATGATGCTCCCCCATCAGCCTCCAGCTCTGCCTCTACCATAGAGGGCGTATTAGTCGGATTCAGGAGTTCCTCAAAGTGCTCCTTCCACCGCCCGATTACCCCCTCAGTTAAAGTCAACAGAGTCCCATCCTTACTGTATACAGCTTGGATGTTTCCCCGTTTCCCCCTCCTGAGGTTCCGGATGGTTTTCCAGAAACACCTTGGTGCCGACCGAAAGTCCTTCTCCATGGCTACTCCGAACTCCTCCCACACCCGCTGCTTTGCCTCCTTCACGGCAGCGGCTGTAGCCCTTCGGGTCTGTCGGTACCTTGCAACTGCCTCAGGAGTCCTCCGGGATAACATATCCTGGAAGGCCTCTTTCTTCATTCGGACGGCTTCCCTGACCACCGGTGTCCACCACGGTGTTCGAGGGTTACCGCCCCTTGAGGCACCTAAGACCTTGAGACCACAGCTCACCGCCGTAGCTTTGGCAATAGAAGCTTTGAACATTGTCCATTCCTGTTCGTTGCCCCCAACCTCCACAGGGATGCTAGAAAAGCTCCGCCGGAGGTGTGAGTTGAAGATCTCCCGGACAGGGGCCTCCTCCAGACGTTCCCAGTTTGCCCGCACTACCCGTTTGGGCTTACCAAGTCTGTCCAGAGTTTTCCCCCACCCTCTGACCCAACTCACAACCAGATGGTGATCAGTTGACAGCTCTGCCCCTCTCTTCACCCGAGTGTCCAAAACATACGGCCTCAGATCCGATGATACGATAACAAAATCGATCATCGACCTTCGGCCTAGGCTGCTCTGGTACCACGTCCCTCTCATCCACCGATGATGACAAACATCATATGTGTAATTCATGGCACAATTCAAACGGGATCAAAAATATATTTGTCTCTTTTTTTTCTGGCAAATTCAGATCGCATCAGTTAGTGAACCCACTGATTTAAACATCTCACATGTTCAGCTGCTGACAGACATGCAGGTTGACAATAGAGTTGTGTCAGTACAAAGAGATGCAGTATTGATTTCACTGTGAGATCTTATTACACATGTCCTATTTATCTCTCCTGATATGTTTGTTTGCGTTGCAGTATTTTGATCGTTGTACTGCGGCCCAGGTAAACAAGTATCAAATGTGTGTGTGTGTACATACGAGACAAAGGGGTCAACCAAGACTCTCTGTGTGTGCGTCTGATGATTTCTAAAACTTTTTACATAGATTCTGATGGAGAACGGAGCATTTGTGACATGATCCAAACTGTACAGATTGGCGGAGTGAGAGTTTCACGAGTTTCCTCATTAGTGTTACATTGCTGCTGTTTCATGTGACAGAAGTGACTTCACGTCTTAATTAGCCCTCTTTGAGGTTTTGGTGAAGAAAACATTTCACCAGTTAGTGATAAGACAACTCCATCTTGTAATACGGCAATCAATAACAGCACAGAATTTCTTTCATTTCAACTTGTTGGAGCCGTGGGAGCCTTGAAGTTGAGCTCTGAGCACTGTGTGCGGCAGCGCTAATGATTATGGATGGAGTGTGATGGCAGAAGAAAAGCATAGAGAAGCCTGCAGCAGAGGCACGAGTGATGGAGGAATCTAAACAGAGACAAGACCGAGATGATTGTCTTTGGAGCACAGAGAGAAACACAGACCGGAAACTTGGCTCTCACCTTCACTCCCTGTCTCTCATAACTAAGAATCAAGCCAGAGAGCTTGGCGTTACCCTGGACTCAGATTTAAATTTAAAATCCTTAACATCGTCAGCTTACTCCCACCTAAAAGATTTTGCAAAAGTCAGAGGAATAATGTCCAAACAAGACCCAGTGAGGCTTTCCCACCTCTTTATTTCCACTAGATTGGATTACTGCAATGGACTGTCCAAAAAAAGATCTTCAGCAACTCCAGCTGATTCAGAACACTGCTGTCAGGGTCCAGACGAAAACCAGGAAATACAACCCCATTACACCAGTTCTAGAATCCTTACACTGGCTACCAGAACCTCAGAGAACTGATTTAATAATCTTGCTGCTTGTCTACAGATCACTCCGTGACTCTGGGCCCAAATACATCTCAGACATGCTTGTGCCATGTGAACCTTCAACACGTTCTCACCCCAACTCTGCACACTGGGAAGTCCAGTAACCGTGCGTTTTAACTCAGTGAATTCAAACAAAAGTCATTAGTTAAAAACATTGGCCTTAAAATAAAGACAAAGGTTAACAACGTATCATAAGAACAGAAAGCATGTCACAGTCATCACTAAGGTTACTTCACAATAACTCAACAACACTCTGGGACATGAACACCGGCCTCCTGAAAGTCCTGTGTTTGTTTGACCCATTTTCCGGTCTTTGTACTACGTCATCACACTCACAGGGAGCGTCTTCTCTGAGAGGGTGTCTTGCACGTCGGTATCAGACGCTGAAGGATGTTACCACCTGGGAATGAGAACGGGCTGGAACCCTCTAGGGTCCTCAGGACATCTGGCCCACTAGCTGTACCAAGAGTTAGCCGAAAACACGCTGCAGCAGCGTTCTGTTATCATGCTGCACAGACCTGGAATAACCTCCTACATTATATAAGACAAACCCCAACCTAAAGCTAAAACCTTTGTATGTTACACGGCCTACTCTACCCTATAATGGCTTCAAACTATCAGTTTAGTCATTTTATTTACTAGATGATGAGGTTCTGTCCTTTTGTATTTCTTGTCTGTACTTTTTAATTAGAAATCCTTTACTGTCTTTTTTTTATTCAGTAAAATACTTTGAATGTCAATGAGAAATGTGCCATACAAATAAAGCAGCCTTGCCTACTGATGGAGACGGCGTTGAGGAAATTTACCTTGTCCTGTATTTATCGAGACAGATTAAGTGCCAGCAGAACAAAGAACAGCACACACTGACACATTTTAAGAAAACTTCTATTTAAGCAAGGGAAAATAAAAAATAAAGGTCTATCTGATGTATTTGAGAATATTGTAGAAAGGGTTAGGAAAGTGAATGATTTAATAAGTAACTCAACAAGTGAGCCAGCGAGTCAGGAGAGGCAACAACAGGAACAGGAAAGGAAGGGAGTGTGTGAGCCAGTGAGCAAAGCGGCGAGTGAGTCACGGACCAGCAACAAGCTGTGGAAGTTGACTTCTGATGTCGACCCGTACAGCGTCACCCTGCTGCAGGTCACCGCCTGCTGAGCTCACACTGGACCCTTCCAGCTGTGTAATCCAGCTGTCAGCACAGGGTCTCTAGCTTTGTGTTGGAAAATGTTAAAATCTGTCGCTTTCCTGCGGGGAAAGGACAGGACGAGATATCAACACACAGTGGCATTGACAGTGTTAATTATTTATCATTTCCTCTGCGGGTATACAATGTCATAAAAGTGTGTACAATGTGTGTGTGTATGTGTCTGTGTTTGTTCCATCCAGTGAAATACACCCCTATTCCTATCTTGTCAAAGGCAATCTACCAATGTTAAAAAAGAGAGAGCAAGAAGGACAGAAAGAATGAAGGAGAGGGAAATAAAATGTGAAAAAGTGAGACTGGCAGAAGAATTGATAGATAGGATGTAGAGAATGAGATTGAGAGGGTCGGAGAGAATGAGAGGAAGTCCAATAAAATGACTGACAGGGACAGAGACTGGCAAAATACAAGAGGTCGGCTACTTTTGATGTTCTCCTGGCGAAGAGCAGAAGTGACTGTAGTTGACTGCACACCACAGAATAATAATGCAGCACTAAAGTAACTGCAGCATCAGAGCAGGGTTACATAAGACTCTGTCACACATCTTTCCATTCAGGCCAAAGCCTCAGGAAAAAGCACATTCATATTCCTGCTGCCACTGAACAGAGAAACTCCAACTCAGAAAAAGAATTTAATTTAAAAGTGTAATAAATCATTTAAAATTAAAATGTGGTGTCACATTTGCCATCTATAAGTAATATGGCTGTGGGAAACAGGCGATAAAAGGAAAGTGAAAGAGGGAGCTCTGTTTTGACTTTGACAAACGCATACAACTGGTGATGAGCGATGCACAAGTTTGTTTCCTGTTCTTATCGGGTTTGTTTGTTGTTTGGTGGGTGAACATTAGACCAAGATCTGCTGCTGTACTTTTAATCATCTCATTGAGTTACTGTTCAATATGAGTGACACTCTGGATGGAAACTCTATTAAAGCTGCATTAAGTGATTTTCATTGGTTTGTTTTTTGCCACAAGGGACAGTGTAACACACTGTCCACTTCAGTAGGGACGCACCCATCGACTGATCGGCCATGACTGGTGACCAGCTAACAGCTAACGTTAATGGAGGTTGCATTGACTTGCATTGTGTAAAAATTTGTTTTGGGCGAAGGTAAATTATGACGATATTATAAAATTTAGTTTTTGGTAAGGAACTTGGATAAATTCAGTTGTTTGAAGGAGATGTTTTCTCATTAATATAAAATAGATATTACAGAGATGAATTATGAGCCGTTTCCTAACACTAGCTCTAAACAGCTTATTATATATCATTAAAACTAATCATGACAAGATGTTTTTATCAATAGAAATGCAATCTTTTAGTTCCTAAGCATTTGAATTGTGTGTTTCTTTGCAAATAACAATAGCAATGACAATCACAAAGAAACACAATAACATTTAGAATTTTTGATGGGTTACATCGACTTCTAAACGGGTTGAAATTATTTTTCGGGATGGTGGTGAAAAAAAGTATGGAGATTAGTGCAGCTTTCACTTCATCTTAACATTTCTTTACACCTAAATCAACAAAGAAATACGCCACTCTCGTGTGTTCATAGTAATACAGGTTTGTGACATGTTCTTTCCTCTCCTTCAGTGTGCTTCTACGGTATCTGTGAAACCTTCAATGGTTCAGAAAAAAACCCTATTCACTGCTGATATATGCCAAGCCAATAGCACCCAAACAGAGGAACATATTCTGCATATTTACTTCGTTTTTTTCATCAGAAATTCTTCTGACTTGTAAATGAGCTACCTGCTCCCAACAAGCTCAGTGAAGCTAAAACCTAAAGTGGCAGCAGCTTTGCAGTCAACCAGAGCGCAGGAGGTCTGTAGTGGTGCTACAGAAAAATGATACAGCATTAGCATAATGAAAAAAAAACTGGCATATAGCAGCTGCACATGGCACAGAGTCATTTCAAATTCCATTTCTGCAGAAACAAAAGAGCAGTTTGTATTGAAGTGGGTATTATGTTAAACATGCTTTGTATTGTGCTAAGAAAATACCAGTTGGGGGTGTTGGCGTACGTAGCTTGAAAGGGGATATGCGTGGTTATGAGAGGAACAGGTTTGAAATCCCTTCAAAGAGTCAGCAAAGCCCAGTTCTGTTCGGTAACCATGATAAGCATTCCCACCAAAAACCCAGACCAGAGTAAACCTTTAGAAGCTGACTCAGTCCCCTGCTAAACCCAAGCCTTGTCATTTTTTTAGTACAATTTCCCACCTTGACTGCGTGAAACGGCCATAACGATAACAAAGTCAGTCTTAGAACAATGCTCCCCATCTTACATTTTAGCCTAAAAGCTCATTAATATCTCAACTGTTTGCCCCCTGAGCTGTCAGTGATTGTTCTTTCTTTTCCTTGTTAAAAATATCACAAAATTAAATGAAATCCAACATTTAACGAAATGTGTATACAACAATTTTTCTGCTCTCATATCTGTGTGGCAAGTACGAGACTGGAGTCAAGAGGCAATTAGCTTAGCTTAGCATGAAGACTGGATGCAGAAGGAAAATTCAAGCTCTCTCCAAGGTTAAAAAATACCGCTAACAACAACTTTTAAGCTCACTAATTAATATGCTGTTTCTTGTTTATTTAATGTGTCGAAACAAAAATGTAAAAATGATGGGAGTTGGTGGATGTGCTGAAAGAAGATTTTAGCGACAAAGCACTGGGTGAAGTGACTTCATGGGTGCAGTGTAATTGCCAGGTTTTACATTAAGCCTGGACAAGGACTTTTACTAAATCCTGTGTTCATCAACCATATTTGACACTTTGCATTCCCCGGAAGAGACAATTTGTTATTTTTTCTTATTATTAGTGCGGGGCAAGTTAATGCGTTATTATCGTGTTAATTAATTAATACCTACAATTATTTTATCACGCATTAACGCCGTTTTTTTATTATTATTATTTTGAAAGTCCGTTGCTCACTGGCAATGGTGGAGGGAGGCTTCACCAGACTACGTTGGATGCAGTGTGTGGGAGAAGTATAGATAAACAAAAAAAATCTAACAAATGCCACAGAGGAGTGGATTGATACAAACTGCAGGACGATTAGTATTGTGGAAGATGTTGGTCTGAGGAACGTACTTAGAATCGCAACGAATGACGGCACGTATGAGCCTCCCTCAAGACGCACCATCACAAGAAGAATACACAAGTTGTATGAAGAAGAGAGGACTACAAAAGAGACGGTGTAACAACGTGCACCAGCTGTTGCTCTCACTGGAGACAAGTGGACATCGCTGGGTAACCGTCATTAATTGCATTCAAAAATTTGAATCGTTGCCCAGCACTACTTATTATATATCATTGTTAATTTGTGAGCTTCAGAGGACTGGTGGGCACATTTTGTACCACTGGAGTACTCTGCTTCCACTCTATATGCTAAGCTAGGCTAACTGCATCCGTGTTCTAGCTCAATACATGTGAGTGGCCTCTATCTTTTCATTTAACTTTGTATTCATCATGGCGACGCAGCAGTTAGTGTTAATAATACTCCACCTAAACAACTTTTATTCTGATAATGTACGTTGTTTTTTTATGTTTCTACTCTTCTGGTGGATATCTTGCCAAAGATAGACATGATGCTGTTGGTAGCATCAATTCATTTTGACATGACAGTATTTGTTTGGCATGGAAACCATCAATAAACGTCAGATTTTGATGTCAGTCCCTCAGAATCCAAGATAAAGGGCTTCTACATCTGTTTGCCAAGAGCATGATTACATTCACAGCAGAGGAGTGAGAGAAACCAATTTCTGCACTGTCAAAGTCGAAATAGATGTGAATTCAATGCAGCCACAGCATTTATTTCACTCTTCAGGAAAAAAATTGCTGTTACTGTGCTCCTGCTATCTCTCCCTCCACCTACACTTAACAGCCAACAGCCGAAATGCAAAGTAAGTCCTGAAGTGACTTGAGCATCACAGACTGATGAATCATAGCAGTTAAGAGCATCTAGGGATCATTTATTTCCTTAAATACATAGAGGTAAAGGTGAAGCACCTTCTTTAAAGAGGCACGGTGTATGCAGAAATGTGTTGTCAACGCCCGTTACGTCTGCGGTAGCGAGTTGTTTCATTAGCCAGAACGCGCCTGTCAAGTTTTATCAGGAAAGCACAAACATGATTTCATCCCTCAAGTTTCTGTGTAGGCAGCCGTCATGTCCCTCCACTTTGCAGGGACTGGAGTGACAAGGCGTTCCTCTGTGGCATTTCGCTTTGACGCTCAGCACCAAACAAGCTGCTGAGTGGAAGAACAGGTTTTTTTCCTTCTTTCAGTGAGTGTGTGTGTGTGTGTGTGTGTGTGTCCTTCTGTCCCCTGTGCTGAAAATAAACCATCACACGGAGAGGCTCGCTCATGATTTTAATATGAGCAGCGAAGAGAAAGGACGAGGGAGGGGGAAAGAAAAGATGCAACGCTAACTCTGCTGCAGGATGTTAACACAACGAACACTTTTCCATTCTATGCTATTCAAGTGTGCCTTTTTGTTACTGCCATGCAACTGGAGTAAACCTCAAATGGAGAGATATACAGTATATACACCACCCTCTGGTATATAGAGAGGGAGTGTGTGTTTGTTGTTGTGTGGTGTAATAGAGGGAGGTCTTAGACGGATGGAGGTCAGGCAATCAAAACCGCTGGTGGCTAAACTTTGTGCTGCTCTGTTCTGTGGTCACTCGGTTTTTTACTGCCCACACACATGCATGGGGTAATAGATGCATGCACTCATACACACACACTCACACACACAGCCGCAATGAAAATAAATGGTGCACTGGCCTGCAGCCGGAGGGGTTCTTTAATGTTGATCTATTTGATCCATTAAAGATCGGCCTTCTATAAGAGAATATTTGCAGTTTCCAAAGCTGCCCAGGAGGAAAACTTAAAGGAAGGCTATCATTGAGTTTGCCCATGAATACACACAGTTATTCATATATGGCTTCTGCAGCTCAAATATTATGATATCTCAATAGCAATTCTTGACAAATATGCTAAATGCCATATAATTGAAATTAATAAAACAACTGTATCAGCAAACAGCTGTGAGGGAGGATTTGGACTGCTGACTGTTCAACAGCTACACCAAAACCATATTCATGTCAGCAAACACATTATACATTTCACATTGTTCTTACAGTTAGAAGAAAAACAGCACACGGTCTGTGATCCCTCTTTGCCAAAAGGAAAAGGGAAGCAAAAGGTTTGACTTTTAATGTAGCACACAGAAGGCTTCACAAATGTATTTAGTGGTTTATATAAATTATTCTTTGCGCAAAAACTATTTTAATACACACAAAAATAGTTATTGCAGTATAAAAATAATAACTTTGGCTAACTCTAATGTTAGTTTGTTTGCGAGGTGATATTTGTTACTGTACTGAATGCTAGAGTGCTGTTACCCTCAGATGTTATACAGAATACCAGACTAGCTTGTTCAGCTGACGAACGCAAATACCAAAATCATCCCCTGCTTTATGGTCTGTTTGACTCTAAATGGACCATGATTTACTAAATGAACATCATGCTGTATTGAAGAAGATTTGAAACTAGAGATTGAGACCATAAACTCATGTTTACAATGTTTACTGAATCAATAAATCAAAAGAGAAGTAGAGTCATAGACTTCTATACAACCAGAGGAGTCGCCCCCTGATGGACAGCAGAGAGAATGCAGCTTTAAGCTTTGACTTCACTTTTCAGAGCTGGAGGTTGGCGCCTGGAGGAGACATGATCAGCCTGTATTTGTAAGTGTCGTGTGACGTCAGGTAAAAACGTCAGGTAAAAACATTTTTCAATGGACAGAATAATAGTTATCTATATATAAATCCCAAAATACATTTGTGAATCCTTCTGTGTGCATTGAGTAGTATTGAGATGGATCTGACTTCATATTACACTGTCTATACTAGGATTATGAAAAGAAAGCATACCAATTTGAAATTGCTTTTGCAAATTAGCACTTATTCTGGCTGCAATATTTTAGTAGAAAGACAATCCTTGAAGTCACTGGGCATTTGTAAGCAAAAAATCTATTTGGTACTTTGGTATATTGGTAATTATAAGGTGAATGTCTTTTCAGTATTTATAAATTAACTTCATACATGTTGAGCATGTATGTTTGCCTGTATTTTTCATTGTTCCGCTATTAAGGTTATGCCAGCAATTCATTTAATTAATTGGAAATGTACCGGTTGAACACTGTCTGTATTTTTTTCCATAATTAGTATCAAATGACATAGTTCTTTTCAGGAAACTGTCTGAAGATTATTAGCAAAAGATTTAAAAATGACAGACCAGTAGAATAAAGCGTTAGCCCCAGTCAGAGTGACTTTTTTTTTTTTTTTAGTGTCTAAAATTAGTTTTATTTCAAGAAGGTTCACTGTCAATTCACATCAAAGCGATGAGCAGTGACACTGTTAAATGTTTAAATGGCAGTACGTCTGGCTTTCTTGTAAATCATAACGGCAGCAAAATGGATGATGACAATTGACATATTGGAAATCATTAAAAAGCTAAAGCGGCATGTGTATACATTCAGTATACCTTGAGTAGTTGGCAAAACATAGAGTTAAGAATTTGCTAACACATTTTGCTAATGTTAGCTCCACAGGATTTCATGTAGAAACGTAACATTTTAGAAACATATCTTCTTCCAACCTCTCTGTGTAACGAGTATCACTAATACACAATGTTTAACCATGACGAGCTCCAAACCCACTAAGCACGTCCGAGGGCGGGACTTAGCGAAGGGTAAATAAGTACCTTTCTGTTGCATTTGCTGTAAATTGAACAGTATATCAAGATACCATAAAGCCAGATAATTCGGAGCTAATATTTATGTTGTAATGGAGAAATCAAGGTGCATATGCAAAAAGTATCCCTCAAACAGTCAACAAAGTTAGTTAGTTAGATAGTTAGCCAGTTAGCTAAATATCTACAGTAGTAACTAACCATTTGGTTACTTCCAAGGCCAAGAGTAAACATACTATTAGCTAACTACGTTGTGCTGGAGTTTGGGATTACAGCTACATTAGTGGGGTGGCCGTGGCTCATGTGTTAGAGAGGGTCATCCGCTTCCCAGCAAACCACTGCTCCCAATATGCTAGGGATGGGTTAAATGCAGAGGTTATATTTCATATATATGTACCTAATATACAATTCAATGTGGTAACGATGGATGAATGGTGCATTTGTATAAGTGAACATGATGTCTAGATATCACCAGCCACCTCCAGTTTCTTTTTGTCTGGCTGTAATTACAGCAGCCAGACAGGCTCTCAGGGGGACCGACTCTCATGAGAACCCTTATTCACATTTCCTCGTCAAATTACACGCGTGTGGGATTGGATCTGGCAATGTGGCGGTGTGGTGCAGCACACACTAGCTGTCAGGATCAATCAGAGGTCTGGCCTTCTCAACGTGCATAGCTATGTGTGGCCAACACAAAGGGTTGTTGATTGTTAAATGTATGTGCGGTCTGTGTTTGACACAGAGAGAAAGAAAGGGAGAAGTACTCATGTGGTGAATTGCAGGACTCTTGTAAAAGTGAGTGAACAGATTGATTGAACAAGGACATTCATCAAAGTTAATGACATGAAGATAACACAGTGCTTGTTAAAAAGCTGTATAGCGCGCTATCCATGATGGCTCCCTCAATCGATTTTTTAAAACTTTACTGTAAACTTTACTTCCTATCCCAACTGTTTTGTTTTTTTGCCTTAGCATGGAAGTAAATTATGTCTGACCATATTGCATCAATTCTGTGTCTCCACCGATTCTCTGGAAAGACGAGCTAACGTTACTGTAGGGCAGTTGCATTTTACAAAGGCAGAAAACAGCCCTGCCTTCCTCCATGATTTTCCATCCATAATGACAAATCTAAAATGCTTTGACATTTAACGTCTCAGATGGTTTGGTGTTCTGATTTTCTGCTCAGCATGGTTCGCTAGTCTTCTCCACGTTTTCTCCACTTTACGTTAGTAATGAGCCCGGTGTGCTAATAGAGCAACATGTGGGTCAAACACATGCATGTTACTATACTAGGCACAGCCTGTTTATACAGAGTATTACAGGTAGAACCCTTAACACCAGATTTGGTTTAACTCATTTTAAATTGATTTATTTCATTATTGATATAATCCATTGTTAAATGACATACTTTTGGATGCTGGTCATGCTCTGAATGATAAACTAGAATGACTGCCTCATGGTTGTTTGTCTCTGCCAACACATCTTGTTACAGTTTACATCCACGTCTGTCCAAAATGTCATCACATTTTCACATTTCATTTCATATCCTTTCAGACATGTGTATGAAATTGTTATAATTAGCAGATGAATTCTTGAGTTATGGCCAAAAGGTGCTTTGTGAGGTCACAGTGACCTATGTCCTCCAAAATCTGTTCATCCTTGAGCCCAGGTGGATGTTTGTGCCAAATCTGAAGAAATTTGCTCAAGACATTACGAGATTGGGACGGACCTCTAAAATATAATCAGCTAATGATTGGGTCCAGGTGAATGTTTGTGAAACTCCTCAAGGTGTTCCTAAGAATGGACTGAACAGATGGGCAACCCGAAAACATAACATACATAATAAAGAATATTAACAAACAAATATATAATGCAAATGAGTGGTAGGTACAGACCTAAACTTATTAGAAAGAAAGTGTAGAAATAACAGCATTGGAATCAAATTGGTATGTTTTATTAAAAGCTTCAGCTGAAGCTGCAGTGGTGAAGATTGATCTTCCAGAGTTTTTTTAACAACCTGACAGGTCTGTATGAATGCAGGAGAAGTTGCATGCAGTTTAAAAGCTCTACAGTACATGTTCCCCACATAACCAGCTGCTCTGCTGTCAGTTATATAACCGTTTAACAACTATGAAATATGACATTCCTTCTTTTGAGACAGATGTGGAGATTGAGTATAAAGTTGCAATTGAAGACTACGACATGTCAACAGTATACTATTGTACACCCAACAAGTCTGAAGAGGTAATCAATAGAAGATTTATTTTCTGTAGCTCAGACTGGTATAAGATGTTAGAATTAACTATATGAAAAGGATCAATTGTACGCATTAACCAAAGAACCTTTATAATCCGAGTTAAGACTTTGTACAAGTGAGATGTGTACAAGTGAGATGTGAGGAAAGAAATTTAAATCCAAACTTTTCACACAAACTCCACAAATGAAAACTGGTGTGATGCATCATGAAATCTTTTTAATGGGAGGTTTGTCTTTGTTCTTGATGGGGTGCCCTATTAAAACGAGTGAGGATCAGCAGCAGCTTGATGGATCAATAGTGAGATTTTTAAACTGATGATGGATCAGTTCTAAAGTTCAGAAGAACGCCCTACTTTTTGACTGGGATGAGTTCATTAGGAGGAAAATCAAATTAACTCAAAGTGTATGAAGCAAATGTGTATATATAATAATAATAATAATAATAATCCCTGTGGAATTGTTGGAGTTTCTGTAACCATATAAGCAAATGAATGTCTTGCTTTTATTCCCTTTCACTCCATATTCCATAGTACTTGAAGTGTCACCAACAGCGTGTTTCGTCCAAATCCTCCAGTTCTAGAGGAAATGATGATAACAGTTGGCTGCTCTGAAGATCACTGCCTTGTTTGTGAGGGACAGTGTCAGGCTTCAACAACTATTGGATGACTTCCTGTGACAGGATGAACTGTAATGTCTTTGGTGACCCCCCCCCCCCCGCCCTGACTTGATATCTAGCGCCATCAGTAGGTCCAATGCCATTCCCATCAGCCTCAGCTGTACTTTGTTTGCTAATTAGCCAATGTTAGCCTGCTAACAAGCTAAATGAAGATGTTGAGCATGGAAAACATTTGCTTCCAAACGTCAGCATGTTAACATTGCCATTGTGAGCATGTTAGCTGGATGAGGCTAGCATTTAGCTCAAAGCGCCGCTGTCCTTGAGTACAGCCCAATATATTTGATGCACAACATGCCAGCTGAGGTCATTTTTAGGCTATATTACATGCATCATTGAAAATGAATACAACTAACTTCAGCACATCTGTTATTGATCAACAGAATTTAAAATATTTCAGTTAGTATTAAAAAGGTTATGTAGTCAACGGCACCAAAACTAAAATAACATACGACCAGAGGGAAACTTTTTTAGGAGAAACAGAGATTAAAGGCAGGGTTGGTAATGTTCAAAAACATGTATGCTATGTTTGTTTAAATTCTTATTACATCCCGACAGCATTCAGTTTACCTTCAATTTGATCATTTTAGGGGAGTGGCTTAGAGGGACTATCAGGGTTGGCGACTTCCTTGCTAGATTTAACAACTTTTAAGGCTAGTGCTGCTAGCTACTTTCACTGGAAAAGAGTTGACAACACTGGGCCGGATTTTTTTGTAAAATCTAGCGCAGTCTTGCTAGTTTCTCAAGATTACCAACCCTAGCTTTGAGATGAATTAACCCTTCGTTTTGCATTTGTCTTTGGTGGCTTTACTGACGGACATCATCTGCACGCATCCTTAAACATAAATTAATGAGCCAAACGTAGCAAGACTTGTTTCAACGTTACAAGAAGTCCCCTGGCTCTGCTGTCCAAAGTGCCCCAGAGCAATACCTAACCTCAGTCTGAAGGCCACTCTGTAGGGCCCTCTTTGTAGACAAGACACATCTAAAATAGCTCTCATCGATTTGACCCCTTTAATGATACACACAGTTTATTCTGAAGAGGCTACAGTCCCAGACACCCAGGGGGCGGGCACCGCTGATAAAGGAGCCCACCAGTGGGTGGCACTTTTATAGCTGATTTAAGTTGCTCAAACACATGAGTCAGTGAGGAACACGTTCTTATTGGTGCTCTGGGGTTTGTATTTAGACTCATAGCTGCAGCACCCAGGGAGAAATATACTGAGAGTGACATTTAACAAAAAAATCTATACAGTGATGACTCAGTTCTGCTGGGTTGCAGAGGTAGTTCTGTGTGCAATATCAACATTCATCTGCTTTGGTCTAGTAGTGTTTAAACACTTTTAGATACACATGTATTTGCTGTAATTTGTTTTTACACCATAAATGGTTTATCATTTTGCCTTTTTACGTTTCGGATAATTCTGCTGCAGCATTGTAAAGCCTAACAAATAAGGACTCAGTACCACATAGGGAACACTTACAGTTCCACCTGCTGTCAGGTTCATTCATACTGTCTTTCTTCTACTAAACAGTCTTCCTGACAGTTTGCTCATAAGTGATTACAAAGCCTATTACCGGAGCATGATTTTAATCGTAACAGGAACACAATATCAAAATAATACCTGCGAGGGCATCCGTTACAGTGATCCTGGACAACAACTGTGAGGCTTTCAGCGGCTCACAGTTCTCGTACATTTTAGCGTGTTTCATAAGCATTTGGGGAACAGCCAGGAGCAGCTGTGCACCACCCTCACCTCCACCCCCAACCTTCCCGCCAGTCTCCCTTCCTGTGCGTCTTCATCACTCCGTTTGGCAGAGTGCTTTGTGAATGTCGCAGTCTCATTTCCAGAGTGTCTTACGAAGCAAGAAAAGACAGTACAGAGTTCATTATGATGGAAGATGCTAAAATATAAAATGCGACAAGGAATAATCCACTGTACATATTCAACTGAATCTCCAGAAAATCTGCAAAACAAAATGCAAACTAGTGACCGTCTTGTGATGGAATCACCCAGCTGGGATTTACATACTTTTGGATGAATGAATTCAGATATGACTCGTATTTTTTGTTCACAATTTCACCAACGAAGCACTTACAGCAAACTGCTGTGCTACACTGTCTATGGTAAATCTATTCTGTCACAAGCACAGTGAAAGTTCCAGGGAGGATGTCAGGGTGCTGGGTGGCCGTACAAAGCATTGGACTTGAAGATGGTTTGTGTCCAGCCTTCTACCAAAAGTCATTGCTGGTTACCTTTAACCATGAAGGCAGTCTTTGAGCCAAATCTCAATCTTATTCAAAAAAGACACACTAACGACACAGAATTACTAAAAGGTGTGAAGGGTTATCACATGTTGCTGGTGTAAGCCGTGTTTTTGGTTGGTTCTGTTGCTGATTGATGTTACACAATCCTGATTCATCCCATCCTGAGGTCATTAAAGCTTCAGCGTGTGCTGATGTTTCATGATCCTCCACCGATGTGTTCTGTTCTGCAACTTGACCAAAGAAAAACAAGGACAACAGACTGGGACTGCTAATGTTTTTACCGTACACATCTCATGTGACAATTTCATTAGGATGAACTTATGAATCTTTTAATAAAAAATATGAATCAATATTTATGAAGCTATTAAAGACATTATAGTTTGACCCAGAAGCGCTGAAGAAAGTTGTGTGGCTCTATTTTCTTAACAAATCATTATGACACATTACAGCTGTCAAAAGTATGGATTTGGCCTCTTCACAAATACTTCTTTAGATAAATGAAAGTCAAATAAAATTCCTTGCAGCACCTTCTAGGGGTGTAAATCACAAGCTGCATCGCAATATGGTAATATATTGATTCTTTGAACAAGGATACAATATTATCACATATATATCACAAAGTCTGCCACGATATGATTTTGATTTGATTCAATTCAGGCTGCTGTGATCGATATGAGACGATATAACTGTCTGATTTGACAATTGTAGAAACAATCTATTCTATTTAATAAGAATTATAAAAGAGTTCTGGTTGCTGGTCAAAGCGGGTGAGCAGCTTGTCACTAAAATGAGAATAACTAGTAACTATAACTATAACTTTAGTATGTGAGCCTGGGCCAAAGTTGTGTCTAACTTCGGGGCTAAGGCTGCGATCCACTGTACTCGAGGAAAAAAAACAAACTCCGACATGGAAAAGTGCAATGGAACAATCATTTTAGTTGGAATTCCAAGCAGGAAACTCTGCCATTATCCATCTAGCCACGGCAACATGGCGGCACACACAGTGAACCTAAGCAGCATTTTTTTTCCTTCATGTAGTGTTGAAACATTCTGTAACAACATTGTAGCTGCCATTTCCATTTGCGCGTGTTAGAAGTTATTTCGCACATGCAGTAGGCTACAAGCCAACTCCTCCCATGTCTTTTAACTGGGTTACCACGAATGCATAACAAAAGTCATATTTTTAATTCTCTTCGCTAATGGTGCTGTGGTAATTGATGTAGTTCCTCTGTAGATGTGAAACACAGAGACTTGCGATACAAACATATGTTTGGTGCGGATGTCCATGTTTTCCAGTGTTTTTTTTAGATCGGAAGTCTGGGATATGTTAATTCCGACACGGAATTATCCACTTCTGACTTGCAATGGATTACAGCATTCATTTTGATTAGCTTTAATCAGCGTGTGGCAAGCAAGACATAGGAACTTGGCCTGGGTCTTGAACAATTGTAATATTTTTTACACACACCGCACTGCTACGCTGACAGCTATAATGTTACTGTTACTCTTTTTCTCACACATGCTGTCTCTGGTTCTCTCTCGAACCGCAAGCTGGCTAACATCATGCCGCTAGCACTGCTAGCACTGATTGAATGTTTAAGAAGGAGGCGCGCTTGGACAGAAACTGTGAAACAGACGTGCCAAGGGTATTTCAAAATAATGGCATCATTTTAAAGATGATGCCATCGATACGGTATCGATGTTGACAATTTCCTACGATGATATTGGATCGTTGGATCCAAATCGATAGATTGTCGCACACCTACCTTCTGATAGACTTTTAGTGGATGCAAGTTAAAGTCAGACTAAACTTCTTTTTCTGAGAACCAAACACTTTAAATCCTTGGGTTTATTCCCTGCCCAAAATAAAACAAAAAGCAGCACCTTGCATTCTTTTTTGTCACATCTTAACAGGAGGTGGGCGTTGTAATGCGCCTTTGAAGAGGCGCAGCCTCTCTACAAAACAGTGTTTGTTTATGCATCGCCTCCAAGACGCCCTTTTATGTAATTGGCAGGGCCCTGTGATTTTTAGTACATGTAGGTAACGGGGGGTGTTGGTGGGAAGCGATGGAGAGGTGGCTGAGAGGGCTGCTGATGTTGGGGGGGGTACAGAAATTACCTTTCATAACAGCAGCAATCGCACCGAGATCATTAATATTCATTGAACACGACACATTCAATACAAAACGCAACACGGACTGGAGTGGGTAAAAAACATCACAGCCATGAATTTACATGAAGAACGTGAACGGGGGTGGGTGCGTGTGGGTGTGTGTGAGTGTGAGTGTGTGTGTGTGTGTGTGTGTGTGTGGGGGGGGGGGGGGTAGATCCGTAGATCCGTACTGGAGCTACAGGCTGCTGTGCTCTTATTGTAAAAGCAGCTCACGAGGGCCAGGAGCAAGAGAGGACAACAGAGTACATGTTACTCTTCAATGCGGGGGGGATTCAATAAGACAATACATTAGAGAAATACATCATGGCCTTGATATCATTTTGAACAATTACTATGTGAAGATTGTTTTTGCCTGTCTCGTCAATATTCCCGTCCCCTCGCACACAGTGCTGTCTCTCCCCCTCCTTATGTCAGCCCTCCTGTTCACCAGAGGGTTTTCTCAGTCTGTGTCGTTGTCTGAACACTGTGTGCTTCCACTGGGCCGTCACAGCCCAAGCGCTGTTCCAAATTCTAAGTCTGGTTTAGTATGGTTCAGGAAAATAACATTCTTTGTTTCAGGTGCTT
>NW_027176821.1:0-24413 GCF_023349555.1 Cebidichthys violaceus
ACTTAACAGATGCTCAGGGAGATTACTGGTTGTAGCTCCTGCTATTGCTGTGAGACTAATGAAACATGTGGGTAAAGCATTAGAAGCAAGAGTATTATTCATAAAAAAGACTCAACACTTTGGGGATTTTACATTTTTGAAAAATAGGAAGATAAAGTAATTCCGGAAAAGAGGCGGAAACTGCAAAGGTGGGTAGCTATTATTATTATTATTATTATTATTATTATTATTATTATTATCATCTGTACTAAGGGTATCAATCCTCTACAATCTAAGGTATGGAAAAGTGTGTCTACATTCTTCTCTCCGAATACATGTTTATGTTTGATTGCAATTATAAAATCTACTCTTTCAATATTAGACATTTTGTGTTCTATGAGGAAAATCAAAAGACTAAATGTGTTCAAATTGAATAAAGACCAAGCTTAGACTACATGTTGGTTGTTAGGAATGAAGAAAGGATAAAAGTCAGCGCTCAGCTTGGCTCCCTGAGGGTAAAACTCACAATAAAAATGTTGTGCAGTTCAAGACTAAAAACTTAGTTATAACAGCTGGAAGAAATAACCAAATCAGCCTGTTGCCATCGTAAAATATGCAGCAAAATAAGAGAATGTATGCTAAGGTTAAATTGTCAAGGACCAAGCTAGGTGTTGGCCCCAGAATTAATAGAAACTACCCTCAATCCGATACGTTTCAAAAATCTTTTCACTTATCTTTACAAACTTGTGTGTGAGCGTATTCATAATGGTGCAAAGTGCAAGTAAGTAAAGTGTATTTAGTATAGCACCTTTCAGAGCAAGGACACAAAATGCTTTTTAAGCAGTAGAATTGTTAAAAATATATAATAAAAACAGCTAAAGGACTCTTAAAATGATTCCTGAACTTGATGGGAAGCCTCTGTAAAGAAGATATGATGGGTACGATGTCGTCCTGCTAGACCTCATCAACAGCCTGGCATTCGATCATTTACCGCTAACCAACGGGATCAGTGTCTTGCATGCAGGGGGTGCAGCGGTTGAAGCGTGTCTCACAAAAAAGCCCAGCTGCAACAATAACCCTGTGCACAGACAGGTTAAATCCCTCATTTATCGCCAGCTGCAGGGTGTGCGCAAAAACAGGCCCCTGAGTCACCAGTTCACCCATCGGGGAGAGTTAGCAGCCCCGGCGTTGCCTGTACTGGGGTGGACAACATGCACTCTACCCAGTAAGTCACCACCGCATCAATTAGTGTACAGGTGGTGTGTCTCTGCCACGGTTCCCGCCAGTGTGTCCGACAATGAGTGTGAAGTTATAACATTATAGCTGTGAAACGTGGCAGTGCAGTCTATGTACGATTTATTTGACAGGGAATAAATGCTGCCACTCCTCAGGTGGACCAGCAATTTCAATTTTACTGTTTAACTTATTAAGTGGCCTTATTCTTATTGTTGGTTTAACTGTTTAAAAGGTGAGTTATTAACAATTCAAGGGACAAACAGTCAACTTTTGGTTTATTTGCACAAACAAATTACTTACCTGAACTCATGTAAATTGTTTAAGTCAAACCGTGATCTTTTCCTCAATCAAGTACTTCCGTTGCCTATAACCACATAGTTTTGTTTGAATTCATAATGTTGACCACGTGTTGCAGTCGACCAGAATAAATTGCACGTTGACAAATGACCCTTAAGGGGTACCAGTGTGTTAAAAGTGACGCCAAGGGGTCCTGACCAAGTGTACCTATTAGAGCAATGTGGTGTCTTCTCATATGTTTAAGCAGGTAGAAAAAAAGAACGAGTCTTTTTCTACCTAAGAGTAGAAGTTATGTGTATATTCATGAAAAAAACGATGTTTTGTGTGTAGTCTTGCTGTTTTATTCAACCCTATATTGATTCTCTCACTAGTCATACTTCTCTCCCCCAGAGGTAGAAACACCATTACGGAGTTAAACCAACCTATGCTTGACTAATCTAGGGTATACTGCATTTTAATATGCCAAGCTATATGCTAATCACCAGGAACGGGATGCTGAACACCTACTTAAATGCAAACATAGGACCCTCCATCTGTCCCTGGGGCGAGAGAGGAGGAGGTAATTTACATGATTAATTACCTATACCTAACAAGCACTGGCAGTGTTCAGGCCTCCCAGGGTTCCTCACATAGCATGTTGATGATGGCGTGCGTGTGTGTGTGTGTGTGTGTGTGTGTGTGTGTGCGTTCAGCTTTGCATACCTATTCCAGACTCCATAGTCTAGTCAGGTAATGATCTATAATTAATGATGCAGTCTATTTTTGCAGTTTTACAGTTTTATTGGGAATAGAAAAAGTTGGTTCCAGTTTGATTTCAACATTTTGAACTGAACTCAAGTTAAACTTTATAAAATAGAAAGCAAGGTACAACAAACTCTCACTTCATTTCTGCTTTTACTCAAGATATGCTTCTAAATGTTGTCTTAGGGAACTAGTACTGCTAACAATTCCTGTTAACTTTATACTATTTTCTAATGCATCATAAAATAAGAAGCCAGAAAGTCCAGCTAACTCACCTCTTTATTGACCTGTGCATCACTGATCCTGGCCATGTGCTGCAAATACTTTTCTGCTGTAGTGACGTCAAACTCCATATGGAAACTAGGTCGTGAAAGCCCATGTTTTTCAAATGTATTGGTTGTGAAAACATTCGACTTTAATGCCTTGCAGACAGGCAATACAGGAAGCAGCGTCTTTTGCACTCTGCTTCCTGTATTAATAAATATTTGATTGTCCAATCAAATATTCTTTAATACAGGAAGCAGCGTACAAAGTGGGAAAAAAAAGTGGAAAAAATAAAAAAAAAAGATTTAGAAAGCAGACAATGTAGTAGAGTCTCAGCAGAGCAGCAGTAATGCTGCAGTGTAGCTCTCTCCATCATTCTCTCCCTCTCACTTTGAAACTGACTGGAGACATATGGACAGGTTCATTACCTGCAATATGGCTTAGCAGCTACCACATGAGGCGTGTGTGTGTGTGTGTGTGTGTGTGTGTGTGTGTGTGTGTGTGTGTGCCCATGTGTGCATATGAGTGTGTGCATTTTTATTCCAGCAGCATCTTTTTGCCTGTTTGTGTGTGTGTGTGTGTGTGTGTGTGTGTGTGTGTGTTTATGTGTAGGTAATAGGCTGCACCACAATGCCAGTGTTGTGATTAGGCAGCAATCAGAGGCTAACAAGCTTTAGATAGGAGACATCAACACACACTGTCCCTGGAGAACACGTTGTCACACATCCTCACCGAGGAGATGGAATAACATGTGTGCACAAAGTGGATTATATTTCTATAAAGCCGTGCTTTCATTAACAAACACCAAACACACACACACACACACACACAAACACACACACACACACAGGCATACAGACACTGACATACACACAGAAGCACATATAGGGAATGAAGAGCAGCGTTGAGTCAGTGAATGTGAAAAATAAAGCATAAAATGTCAGTAAAACATTGACAAATATATGCAGTATCAATGCTTACTAATTTATGCATGAGGTATGCTGGGGAAAGAGAGACACATACATCCATATTTTGCTTCAAGCTATGAAGCAGGAGAAATGATAATTTGAGGATGCTGATAAGGAAAATACTTAGGTACATGCTGCCTTAAAGAGACATGATGCAGCCACAGGCAATACGGCCATAAGTGAAACATTCTCTTAATCTTATATTTTCTCTTAATTTTGATATAAAGAAAAAAAAAGGACAAGTCAAATCGAGATGTGCGGAACATTCCTAACCATCACCCCCCCCCCCAAAAAAAAAAAAAAAAGAAGCTGTAAGTCAGTGCACAGTCAACATGTGATTTTCCAGATTGGGATCAATGGACCAATAGTATGTCTTAGGGCCGCAACTTTTAATGTGCATTGCACGATCATTCATCTGTGGTTCGGTGCCAACAGCACGGCAATGCCAGTCCAAATAAGATGTTGCGCCCCCCGCAATTCCCAAAATACATTACATTATGAACATTAAATATGATTAAAGTGTATTGATAAATAATGAAAACTGTAATGCTGTCTGACGCAACCCTTGGGGGCTCGGACCGAAAGGGCTGAGTGGAATCCTCCGGAGGCTGCATTACGCACGGTCTTGCAGCCAGGCGCTGCCAGAGTGAGGTTAAATTACTGCCATTTAAGGGGAGAGGGCCCGCAAACAGGACTACACTCCCACACACAGCGGGATGAGTGCAGAATGCAGGAAACGATGGGCTTGGACACTCAAAATGTCCCGTCAAGTTGTCGCTGCAGTTGTATCTCCAGTCAAGCTTGCTGGGTTTAGTCCAATCAGAATGCAGCTCATTTGTAAACAGCCTCTCAGAGCCTAGCTGGGTCCCGCCTACATTATTTAACTCTTCACTGGGTGCATTTGAGACATTTTTTTTGACAGAAATTGATTATTGTTATTGAGTTATTAAAAGTAAGTTGACTAGTAAAAGGCAGCAGTCGTGAATGTCCTACTCTCCTCCACACTTAACATTTTCTATTAGCAAGAGCACAAATAAGAAAACATTGGTAAATCCCAGAAATCGATGGGTACTAACAAAAACAGATCAAATCCTGAAGAAAAATAAGAAAGAATTTGCTCATATATTGCTTCCTGTAGGAGGCCCAATGTCAGTAATGACTGATTTGCAGCAGTGAAATTGCTGTAGGTAGTCAATGAAGCACTGTCATCCCTACATTTTGACTGACCTTTGTCATTGAGCCATTTCAACAACCAACATAATAATCACGCAAGGGTGAAACAACAAATATAATGTATCGGGGGCCAGCATCCTTTAGAGCTGGCTCCATGCTTATTTTCTATATGAGTTATAGTAGAGTGGTACTGTAATCAAGTCATATCCATGATTTCACCACAATAAAAAGCCAGAGGGAGGGAGAGAGAATAAATAGAGGTATCAAGTTATCATAGAGAATGCACTCAGGTAAGACAAACCTAATGCTGTCCCGATGCTACAAGGAGATTTACAGTCATTCTCAGGAACACCAAACAATAAGTTAGGTGTGTGAAAATGTGTGATTAAGGGTCTGAACACCATTAATTGTTTATGAATTGAAATACAAATGCAACCGAGATGTTATCAGAAATAATAGAAAGTGTATTCAGTACACAGTGTTATATAAGAATCAGAAATTAGATCCTTATGACAGTGTTTCTGCCGACCCGAACGGTGTGTGTGTGGGCACGACTCTGGCAGTGTGTGCGCATTTAAGAGTACGCACTCACAAGTAGGCGTGTTTGTGCATGCGAATGTGTATTTTAGAAACAGGGTGAGCAGCGGTGCATCAATGAGCGCGTGGAAATCTGTGTGTGTCTGTGTGTGTGTGTGTGTGTGTGTGTGTGTGTGTGTGTTCTTTAAGAGCCTGGTGAGTGTTTGGTACAGAATTCTCAAGCCCTGCCAACTGTTAAACCTTGTTTTTCTGCCAGTGCCTGCTGTCAGCTCCACCTGTGCCATGAAAAGACACACACAGGGACACACAGCTTTGCAGCTGTCTCACCTCAGTGCAAACACAGAGGGAAAGGACACGCTTCAGGTTTTAAAACAAGAACCAAGCTCAGCGAGCACAAGATATGTAAAAAGGTAACTGTGGCGGGAAGAGACAGAGGAAGTAAAATTAGAGTGTACTTGAAAAGAATGATTGAATAACTAAGGGGGCAGGAACTTTTAGATTACGGTCCTTGAAGTATACCTTAATAAGCTTGTGTTGTTCTAAAGGATAACATAACATATACAGTCACTTTAAATACATACTGACCTCTCTTATCTCACATAGTTCCAGCACAATCTCTCCTGACTTACTGACTTTGTGTCTGATCCCCTGCCTCTCCATTTTATTTGAAATATTCTACCTCTCTCAGGGTTTTCCTTGAGATCTTAGAGGGCTTAGGAGCTCTGCGGCCGTTTTTGTCTCTAAAATGTGTTTCACATCATGTTGAACTGTTGTTATTACTATAGATAAAGCCCAAAAAAGCTTAAAGACAAAACCGTCTAAGGTTGAATGGTTATTTTATTTTTCAAAAAGTATCACAGCGTTCGTCTGAACATTTAATTATTCTGGCAATGTTTGCCCTGAAAAATGATATTCTGTAAACCCAAAGAGAAGATTTAAAAAACTTTTAAATTATGTTTCATTAATTACATGTATTTGTAGGTCAAAGAAATTACTGAATTTTGTTTTATTAGTTTACATAAAAGAGGGTGCTAATGCTAATAATTGCAAATTTTGAAACAAGCAGGGTAGTCCAATGTACTTTACTGTAAGCACTTATGTACATAAATTAAAATAAATAACTTAAAATAAATCTTTTGGATTAACAGGGGCCACAAACAGCAGTCTCCCAACACGAACAGCAGCCTCCTGGGTGAAAGTCCTGTGTTTGTCTGACCCATCCATCCATCCTGACCGCCTCCTTACACAGACATTTTCACATCGCCTAACTTCCTCCTTTACTCCCGTCATTATTGACCCTTCGCTAAGCCCTACCCCCACAGCTATTCCTGCCAGAGCTACAATGGAGTCCACACTGTCACTAACTGCACTCACTGAATAAATATTAGCTATTTTTTGGAAAAGCAAATCCACAAAACCAGCCTGAAAACTAAAGAAATCTGAAAAGATTGCTTGAGAGTATATGAGAGCGCAGCCAGATGCTATGCTGTGATTGGCCAGTCTGAGTTAGGCGGGGCATAGTAAAGCGTCACTCGAGGCAGCACTGCACATACCAAACTGACACAGTGCGGTACGTGGAGCGTCATGTTTTTACGAGTCGGGTTCCTGACCAAGCTGTCCTATTTGAAGAGTTGGGAGAGAGAAATAAGCCCTGGAAAGAGGGAGACAGAGGGAGAAATATCATCTGTCCAGTGTGTGTGTGTGTGTGTGTGTGTGTGTGAGCGAGTCGGCAAGAATCTGGAGCATACTTGATATATAATAGTGCCCATTCCCTGGAGAGTCAAGATGGCGGCTGACCTGTTTTAGGGTTCGCTAGAGTTTAACGTGCTAATACTAGGAGACCATCCCGTGGGAAGTTGAGCAAATAAACACTCGTCAGGCATTCATACTCATCATGTCCGTAAAAAAAACAAAAAATAAGTAAATAAAAAAAACTGTAGAGTTTATTCATCAGCCACAGGACCGGCTCGGTAGTGAACGACATAATAAAGTGCTGACGGATTCAGTGTTTTAGTGTTTTAAGTGAGTTAGACAAGAGAATATTTGGTTAAAACAGATCGGTGATGCTGGTTTGGTTCATTGTTCTCTGCGAAGTGTTGCTGAAGTTATGTAATGTATCCCAGTGTGTTTATGTGGAGTGAGCACTACGCCGTTTAAAAAATGTCCGCTTAAATGCTATGATGTTTGTCAGCAACCGGTCAAATGGTAACTTAGGAGGCAATTTGGCCTTGTGTACTCTGTTTAATTCAGAATGCAGTTAACACACCAGTCATAATTTTCTTTGATACTCATCTCCTGGAATTTGCTCCTGGCGTTCTTCACCACTTATTTTGAAGTAGGAAATCAGAAAACAGAAGTAATCAGCTTTAAAAGGTACTATATTTTTAAATAAGTGCTGTGCGGTGAATGTAATTCATGCTGATGGGAAGAGTGGTGCATTGGATTCAAGAAAATATTTGGAAAAGCAACTGATACATATTTAAAGAAACTTTAATAGGAAAATCAAGCAGAGCAAATCTCAAAGCAGGAACTTAAGTTCTATAAAATGGGATGATGGGGAGAGAAAAAAGACAGAAGAAAGGCAAAGAGATCAAAACAAGATGGATAATTTAAGCAAAATGTAAAGCTAAAAATGATAGAATGGGAGAAAGCGGGAGGGAAAGACAAATGTCTGACTGTTTTGTCTTACATGATTAACCAAAGTTTCATAAGGGTTTACAACAAGACTTTACATCACACTATCTTTTACTTTCAGTTCCACTATATACATCTGAAACATAACGCCATATGCTTATCAAATACATGTCAAAGGGATACTATTTATTAGGGACTGTACTTCGAGCAGAACGAATGTAATTGAGCATATAATTGTACATTGCGTTAGTGGTCATAAAGTGATCTAACTAGCCAAAATCACCTTGGGGACAAAATAAATTCTACAATTCGGCCAACTTGCCAAGATAACAAAGAAAAAAATGTTCACAGCAGGTTGATTCAAATGTTTCTTGGCAACAAGATGTTATCAAATTAGGATTGAGAGAGAATCATTTCATTTTAGTCTAATATGTTTTATGTTATGGAGACGAGCCAGGGACTTGGTGTGGTGTTCAATACAGCTCACTTTAGGTTTGTTTGAAGACACATTGATGATTTTGCTACAGGTTTGTTTGCTCTGCTCAAGTGCATAAATAGCCACAACATAGCAATCGCAAAAGTTGCAAAACTGCAACTTCCAAATTGTATTTGCAAAATAGTAACCATACTGCAGAGCAATATCAGGAAAGTTCATAATAATGCTTTCTCACTGAAAACTTCCAGTTTGTCATGCACCGCATAATTCACCATGAAATCAGCACCAGAAACGGAACCCAACGAGAATGAGTTGGGCTTTCTGTTCAGGAATCAAAAGCCCAAGAAGGAAGGGAAAGAGGTAAGAGGGAAGGATGAGCACGTAAACAGGTAGCCATGACAGCTGGTATTTGGACATATGCTTCTTTGTACTTTGTGATCTTGTTTTTAGACTTTCTGAAGATCTATGCACACACGTAATGTGGCAGCATGAGGTAGAGACAAACGAGAGAGGTTTTGGAGTATCATGAAGTTTGTTTTTCAAAGTTGCAGAACTTTCAGACCAGTTTCTGGAGTAAAAACGTTGAATTGGAACTGATATTCATCTGTGAACATCTTCAAAAACACCAACTGGCAGAAACTATGGGCCCATCTTTCAATAAACAAGAAGAGGCATTGTGCGAGTAGCGGTTCGTCCCGAGATACCTCTGCTGAAGACTGCTTTGAACAGACTCTCGAGTTTGAGTCCAACTGAGTTTTTGCACGCTTTTGTGAGAAATTTATAAAGAATAAAGTTACTAGAGCACAAAGCCAGGACCCTCTCTGATACCCTCTGTTTTCTTGTGTTACCATACACAAGCCATCCTGTTGTTTTCACAGCAACAATGTGGATATATTTGTCCGCAGTATAGTGATGAAACAAATGTGTATTCTGCCCATCGTCCTTGCTTGGTGTGCGAGTCTAGTTGAAAAATGCCTGGGCGGAAGCTTTGATCAATTTGGATCGGACGATGATGAGGTTGATTGAATGCCAGACTCTGTCTGGATAATGTAGAAAAACAAAGTCGAGACTACAGACAGAAGCTCTACTTCACTTTTGATTGCTGCATGTCTAACAACTGGACCCAAATGCTGACTTAATTAAAAAAGTTTCAAAGTGTTATATAAAGATGTAGAACATTTGGTCAAGCTATTGCAGTGAAATAAGGCAAACAGATCCGAAGTGGTTGAGGCAGGCCGCTAATCAGTCGGCCTGTAGGATGCTGGCAACAGGTAGCGAGACAGGAAACAGATTACTGGCAGGAAACAGGCAAACAGGTGAAGGTAACAGAAAGGTCTGGAACACTACAGTAGCTTGGCAATACACGATAGACAATCTGGTATACTGCCCACTATAAAAAGCAAGGTAGATAGAATGGGAGGCGGCTGAGCAGGCGGGGGATCAGGTCATGTGATTTCTAGAGGACACAAACTCACCGAGGGCCACCGGATGGCAAATGAGCCACAACAAAATGAGCTAATCTTCTACCTGAACAGCGACATCTTGCGGTTGTGTGAATAATAATGAAGAAGTGGTAGAGACGAGTCTTGAGGAGGTAGTTGGGGTGACTGGTTGAGCGTGCAAAGCATTGGGACCTAAACACCGTTGTCTGCGGTTTGCATTCCGCCTCCTACCGTCAGAATTGGTTTCTTTAAAGCCGGCAAATGGCTTTAATCGATATTTTTGAATAATGACAGTGAAAACGAGGTGACAACCTGAAAGGGGCCGCTCGTAGTGATGAACATACTCATGTGGCAGGCGTGTACGCGGTGCACCTAAAGATCGCACTCTGTGAAACACGAGAGCAGAGGGTATTGATGAGGATATTCAGGATTGTGTAAAAATTCCAGTAGTAGCACTCATTCAGCTTGTCGCCACTGCAGACTGAATAAAGGGGTAACACTGATTGTGTCATAAATGTGTCATTTTTGCATAACTAAAACGGTATTAGCTTTATATACAACATGATGTCTTAGCACCACGAAGCAGTGGGCGGGACATTAAATCAGACTAAGTAGCGCATTCTTTCAATAAATAAATTGTATCTCAATCGGATAAAAAAATTGCGATTCAGAAAAAATGCTGAAGATCGCAGGCGATAATCGGCCAGGCCGAAAAATGGTTAATCCTCAGCACTATTCCCAGATATTTTTTTACGCCTGCTATTTCATTTCATAACATCTATGACTTAAAGATGACGTAACCTCAAGAATAATTTCAGACAACACATTCATTTTAAACTTTCAGGATTAAGAGCTCATCAGCCGTCTTTTCTGAAGTAACATATTGGGGTGACCGTGGCTAAGTGGAGAGCAGGGCCGCCTTTCAATCAGAGGGTCAGTGGTTCGATCCCCGGCTCCTACTCAATGTCAATGTGTCCTTGAGCAAGACACTTAACCCCAAAAGAAATTGCTCCCGTAGCTGCATCTACAGTGTAGATAGATACTAGTTGTAAGTCGCTTTGGATAAAAGCGTCTGCTAAATGACTGTAATGTAATGAAACATTTTTTATCAAGTAGCTCTGCTTGCAATCAGAGTCGGGTAGTTTTCCTCCGAATCCGGGTGACCATGTGGTACCATGTCTGCTGTACACCCAGGGCTTGAACTGATCTACTGGAGCACAGCATATCATTGAATCTATCCACACACAGAGAGCACAGATTTTGTCGACACTACTTTTGTCAGTAGAATCTCAAAGCACTAAAACGTCCTATTAATCTGAAGCCCTCCCCCTTTCTCTTATTATCTAAGGCCGTCCCAGCTGATGCCAGATGATTATTCTCCCCTCTCCAAAAGTGCTGATTACAGTCAGACACTTCACAGGACAACTCATCATCCATAAATGGAGGCCCTATTTTTAGGCTAATTTCTTCCGTTTCTATTTTTTAATTCCATAGTCACCCTTTTGTTCAGGTTTCTAACAATGGACTAACCCAGCTTGGGGCAAAGCGGGGATTGGATAGAGTAGGAAGAAGAAGACAGCGGGGTAGAAAGAGATTGGAGCGGCTGAATGAAAGCATGCAGAGTTGAGTAGAAGATTAGGGTAACCCACGGCAAATTTTCAAGGCAGGAACGGTGTCAAAAGAGACACCACATGCACGTGAATGCACTCACACATGCCAGTTCAGAGGCACGCTTTTGGCCCTTGCCTCTATCCACCACACCCATTGGTTTGATGATTATTGGAAACCACTTTGGTGAGAGTCGATCTGGTCAGAAAGCGGGAGAAAGACACAGAGAGGGAAAACAAGCAAGGGTGGATGAATGGCAACTGCCGATTGCTAACTTGCTCTTCATCTCCTTCCATTGTTGCTTTGGGGGGGGGGGAGCTCAGAGCTCGCACACACATCCACTCATACACACCTGTCAAAGGAGACCATTGAGGATGGTAAGTGAGTCGACTGCTGCCAAAATGGCTGCCTTTTGTTTACAAATCTCATTATCCTCTTCAGTTCACGGTGAGCTCGATGAGTAATTACACCACCAGTGTACAAGTCACACGGCTGGTGTAAAATTCACACTCTAGTAGGGTGGATAATAACTCTTGGTAAATACACACAACTTGCTCTGTGAAGAGGCCATCGCTCACAATAGAAAGTAATAAGGGTGAAAGGATCCATACTATTCAACTGAGAATGATCTTCACCGTACGCAAACGCCGCCATTAACGTCACGTCGGGATTACATCTTGCAAAGAAACTAACTTTACATAGTAGCGTTCAAAGTACAAGAAGAAAAATGAATAAATATTTGTCTATTTCATTTATCCGGAGAGATTCACTGAGGTTGCCATTTGTAGAAAAGCCCTGCTTCATACGCACGCCGTTATACACATTTATAATGGCCATTCAGTGCAGACACTTTTCTACAGCTGCTTGGGTGTAATTGCCAGCACTTGAAAAGATTTTATTTTGTAGATCGGAGACGGATACTTATTCCCTTATACCCAACTGTACATCCCCAGCTGGTCTAAAGCCTCAAGCTGGAAACCTTGTACAGATGTAACCCCATCCATTTATTTTGTGTTCAAACAAAGCATATACACACACTACGGTATTTCAATGGCTCCCACCTGAAATTAACCTTCTAACACTAAAGCCTTGCCTCACTCTGAGCAATGCACCTGTCTGCAAAGAAATCACTCATAATGCTCCTTGGTAGATGTGGAGCACTCAGTAAAGATACACCAATTGATGGCATGACTCTAGCTCTAACCTTAACCTGAAGACACACAAAGCCAGCTTACTTCAGAGTACCGAAGAATGTGCATTCGGTGATGATGTATCTGTTTGATACCCTTTGCAGTACATTTATCAGCATATATAACATATATGCTTTCTGTAAATCTGAGTCATATCATAAAGTATAACCATAGGGATGTGTCAGTGTTAGTTAAGGTGAAGGAACGAATGAGTACCTCACTGTGCAAAGACAGAGAGTGTCTGTAGAGACGGCTTGTGACAGCATGTGTGTGTATGTGCAATCAGAAAGAAAAGCGGCACCGCATAAGTTTGTATAATGTTTACGGGACAATCAGCTCGTCTTCACGCTCCAGAGGAGGCATAAAAAGACCTCCCTCTATTGATGTTTGACTGTATAATGTGCAGATTTTCTTGCGTGCCGACACTCATGCATAAAGTATTTTCATCTAGTGGTATAAAGTCTGCATTACTTCCTGCAGTTAATGTGTGGTTCCAGTAGGTGAGAAAGTGTGTTTCGAGCTTTGAAATCCTCAATGTTCGGCACAGAGAGCATCTCATACATTCTGTTTGATGACCCTGAAAACCAAACCAGAATACCGATTGTTAATTCTACGCTTGGTTCTGAATTGAATATATAAGAAGATAAATAGGTCAATGTAAAGTTCATTTAATTACATCACTGCCTTCAAAGAATATTGAATGCACCACTATGGCACCAACTTCATAGATACTAAGTGTGCAAAACAAATTGTATCTGTAGGTGGTGTGAGGAAAAGGACACACTCTCTCTGCTATCAAAAGAAACACCCTTCTTACACAAAGAATTTTATTTTTTTTCAGAACTAGGAGAAATTCTCTCTTCAAGCTTTCAAGAATGCATTTTTAACTTGCAGAGTAAAGTTTTAATGGGTTGAAGTGGTCTTGTCGCATCTGATTTCCACGCAGAAATGTGCACGTAAATTAGCTTGAGCTTAAGAGCACTTTCATTTTGTGTGATCCAAAACATCAATAAACCACAGATATCATCTCTTCATGTTCTCAGAGTTCCCGTGAGATGAAACTCTCAATGGTGGATTTTGGCTTCATGTCATATTATTCATGTTCATATAATAGTATAGCTGTTTGATAACTATACTTGCCTCACTTTGATGCTGTTTCATGTGAGCCATGGCTAGAATGTTTAAGTCAACCAACCTATAAACAGCAGGCTTTTCGACCAACTAGTGGATTAATCCATGTAAAACACTTTAGGCCTGTTGCAAACTTTCTCCCGTGGGTTATTTTTCTATATGAATGATGGGACTTAAAGGCTAATATGACTTAATATGGACACACATTGTCGGTTGCTGCTTATAAACACATCATTCAAAATGTGCCTCTCCTTTCTGGCTCAACGAGAGAGAGAGAGAGAGAGAGAGAGAGAGAGAGAGAGAGAGAGAGAGAGAGAGAGAGAGAGAGAGAGAGAGAGAGAGAGAGAGAGAGAGAGAGAGAGAGAGCAACAGGACTTAGTGTGAAAATGAACTGCGGCGAGAGAGAGAAGGAGGAGAGAGAAAGTAAGAGACAGCTGAGGCAACTGACAGAGTGTACATGTCTTATTGTCAAGCTGTCAGGGGAAGTAATTAAAAAAGTATCTGCCATTGATTCTGTGATGAGGGGAGGGAGAGGAAGAGGAGGACCAGGAAACATGTGGGAAAAACCAACGTGATCACGCTCGGGAAAATTACTATCTGTGAGTGTATCTGAAACATGCACTTCACAGACTAACCGCATGCGCACGTTTTAACCTCATGATGTGTATACTGTATGTATACTGTGAGTGTGCATCAATCCATCTGTGTGTGTGTGTGTGTGTTTGTGTTTCACTGTATTTTGGAATGTTTTTGTGTGTGTGTGTGTGTGTGTGTGTGTGCGTGTGTGTGTGTGTGTCCCTGTATGTTCCCCATGGGTGCATTCACCAACTCCCCATACTGGCTTGCATTATTGTATTGATTAATTGTCATTGATAACTGATGGCTGCAATGAGTTGTTTTCTTGTTCTGTGTAGCGAGTGGAGATCTACTAGAGAATGAAATATGCCTTCAGTAATTGCTTTTAAATGGAAACGCTGACTTGGGTGGTTTGAGAAGTTTACTGCATTAGTGCGGAGGTTATTGTGTGTGTAGATGTTCCAGTGTGATGAGCGTACGTGTGTTTCAGCTCGTTTGTACGCTTGTGTGTGTGTGTTCAGTACGTCTCCATCTTAGGTGGAGTTAAGACACTCGTTAATTGCCCGAGGACTCCATTAGCCAGGCTGATTACCCCTGCATCAAATTGACAGGTTACCAGCACGCACACGCACACATTCACACACACACACACACACACACACACACACACCTGTGACAGTTATGGGTAAAAAATAACATCACAGAAACCTGTTTGAGTTCTGATTGAAAGCCAATTTAAATGCACTGGGATCCAACCATATGCACTGCACCTGGTGGTTCATGCGAAAAGCTAAATTAGTTCTGGGAGCTGCCAGAACTTGATACGATCAAGTGCTCAAACCTTTCCCACAGGCACCCATGAACTGCCTAATGTCTACATATGGTTGAACATTTCAGCTCTCAGAAACTCGACCAATTGTTTCCGCCACTGCTCTTCATCTTCATCTCTCTCTATCTCTTTCTCCCCCTCAACAGTTCTTTTCCTCACCTCCCACCTTTTCGCCCTTTCTTCAGGCCTTCTCTTTGAGTCTCCTCCAGCACCTTCCACACCTCAGAGATGACATGTTTTAATTCACGAAAAAAAAAAAAAAAAAAAAAAGATAGAAACACGTTTTCGGGTTGAAAGGCTAAGAGAGATTGGAAGGTTGTGGCCGAAAGTAATGAGGAGGGAAGCAGAGGAGGCTGGTGGCGGGAGAGAGTGGTGGAAGAGGACAGAAAGTGGTAGATATAGAGAGTACTGCCAGTGAGATAAAAGGATTGTCTGAGGTTTAACTTTTTAAGGGGGATAGCAGCAATTTTATGTGTCAGTGGTCCAGTTATCTTCCACCAGACAAAAATGATTCACATCTTGGCTGACTGTTGTTTTCTTAATCACTATCTCCTGGAAAGGTCCGTCTCTCTAGTTCTCGCTTACTTCTTTACTTTGTCCTATTTCTTTTATGTCTTATTGATCTTTTTCTTTACAGTACATTTTTTGTTTACGGTAAGGTAAGTGACAGAATATGGTGTAATGTTGTCATCCTATAAAGATAGGACACATTAAACAATCAAAGAATAAAAAGTGTGTTTTTATGATCTTGTATGCTACAAATACATGTTCAGTTTTAGAGAGAGTCGTCTCAGTGCTTCAAGTTTAATAATGTTAAACTCTGAAGGATGGTCTTTCACACCGTGACTTTTTTTTCTCTGCCATGCAATCGGAGCAGCAGATGGGTAGGGCTTCCCGGTTTAACTGAGGAATTTAAAAGCAGTAAATTCCTGTTAAGCCAGACTTATTCGATCTGCCAGTGCTGCTGTCGTTTCTACAACTACCACTGCGACGAATGCACCTCTCTATCTCTTCAACGTTTCATCTTCACTGTTTGCAAGACAAAAAAAAATAGATGATATTGTAACCACTATAAAAGTAAGCTGGAAAAAAACAGATCAAAAAGGTTGTGGTGAATTCTGGAATAAACGAGTCAAACTTCTTTCCCAACCTCTCTGCTGCTCTTCTGGACTCTACAGAGATGGGCAAGTCACAGGGGAGTAGTAAGATCCATTTTGCATTTTGCTGCATTTCTGTCTGAAGGATAGTGCAGCTGAAGAATAGGGGCTTGTTCACATATTCCTATTTTTTGGGGGGGACAAATGAAAGCTGCCTGGACATTATTTTGAACAACTGCCAAACAAAAAAGGTAAGTCATAAAACAGAATACTGTTTCTAGAGCTACTAAGGTGATGCAGTTTGTTTAAATAGTCAAATACAAGTAGGATATGGACCAACAGTTGATTCACAAATTGTGCGTGTTTGGGTTTTTGTGTTTCCGAAAGAATGACCCAACGAGAAATGTCATCTATAACATCTGCAGTTTTCTAAAAAGTGGAAAGCATACTGCCTAAACAGAAGCCAGGTGGAAGTTCTTTCCCAACAGTGCCAGGCTCACCATTCATCCCTCCACCTTCAAAGTGAAGAGAATCCAGAGCAGCTGTAATTTCCTTCTATCTTTGTCTACCCATCTGTTTCTGAAATAAAGACGGGAGTGGAACTCTCGGTTAGCTTCCTGACCCCCTTTTGCCCTTTGGAGCGATCCCTCCCTCGATCTTCTACAGAAAAGAGAAGCAGAGAAAGAGGAAGCTACCGAGAGCTGCAGATCATTACCCGCATGCTAATTAGCCATTAGATACAGCCTGAGAAATAACTGCCAATCAGCCTGAAACCGCACTGACTCCAGCACGTGCATGTGTGTGTGTGTGTGTGTGTGTGTGTGTGTGTGTGTGTGTGTGTGTGTGTGTATACACTGCACTGCAGAGAGGCAGAGAACAAATGAATGAGTGAGTGAGTATGATAGTGTGTGTATGAGTATGTGAGGGAGGATGAGAGTGTCAACAAGTGTATCATGTGTGTGTGTGTGTGTGTGTGTGTGTGTGTCCATCTGTCAGCTAGCAGCATCAGCATCCATCATTCAGATGGAGCCCCTTTCTCCCTCTCTCTCTCTCTCTCCCCCGTGACTCTTAACTGTTACCCTACTGCGCTCTCCCTTCCTTTCTTTCTTGCTACAGGAGTTCATCTCCTGCTAATGGGCAGTGTCAGTACGACTGCCAGTGTGTGTATGTGTGTGTGTGTGTGTGTGTGTGTGTGCACTGACCCAAGAGACTAAACTCACGTGTGGAGCCATTAAGCACTATAGCCTGTGTGTGTGTGCGCGTGTGTGTGTGTGTGTGTAGCACGTTTAGGCCTTTGTACCGTATGTATCTGCAGTTATATATGCGTACGATGCCGCTACAAAGAGAGTATCTGAAGTTCAAAGGCGGCTCTATAGTATTTATAAAGCATTCCTGACAACTGAGATATTCCCATTAGAGCTGAGCAAACTAAATCTGTTGAAGAAGGTTGCGAGATGTGGTTGACAAATCCAGAAAAAGCAAATGGAAGGACCTTTTAAATGTTTTTTATATATATACAGTATATATACAGTATATTACAGTATATATATATATATATATATATATATATATATATATATACTGTATGTTATATATAATATCTAAATACGTAGCAGAACTGATACAAAAAAGATACACAGAATATAACACTTAAAAGACAACTGGTGTAATAGAAGCTTAAGTCACAAAGAATGGAGAACACAGCATGATTTAAAACAGGATTGCACTGTAACGGACAGCAAAATAAGATAAGGGAAGAGAGGAGAAATGGTGGGTGATGAATAAAGTTCTCTCTTTAGGGCACTTCTCCTTTCATGAAAAAATGGAAATTGGAAGAGCAGAAGTTCACACACATATAAATGGGGACATTGAGGGGTCAGAGGCGGCAGCCATTATTGAGCTGAATGTAAAATTCATTGAGCCTTAAGGCCCAAACGCGCTGAAAGCCATAAATGACGCGCACTTGGTTCTCCCATGGCGCACTGCAAGATTCAAATATGAAATGCCAACGCTGCAGAACAAACAGTAATTTAGGGAAAGGTCACGATTTGGGCAATGCATTTTACATATTACAGAGACCCCTTAATCTTTTAACATGATCAAAATAAAGAAGGTCCAAAGTAAGAAGTGAATTCAATTAAAGTAGTAATACCATATGGATGGAAGTTTAGCTAAATAATGTGAAATTGACGCCACATGATCCGCTAGATAAAAGATGTACTGCTCTGTTTGGAGTCGTTGGAACTACAACACAGTCAGTCCACTCACAGCTGTACAGTGGTGTTGCAGAATTAAGCTTCTTTTCCCCTCATAACCAGTCTTTGGCTGAGTACAAACACAGTCCTGCAGAGAGCACACACTAACCCGACGACAAAGTTTGATTTTGCATTTTGGCTTTTATGGCCTTACTCCTTCATAATGGAGTGATGAACATAAAGCAGATGATTTCAGCAACTGCACTAAAGGCACCCATGCTAAATCCCGCTAATTGGTGACAAATACAAAACTAAAACGCTTGCTGTCTTCATTCCAGTTTTCTTTGACGAAAGTCCTACCGTAATAATGACTTATAACAAACACTTCTTTATTGATGTATTGAGGCTAATTTGACTCGGGAGATGTTTTTTTTTTTTATTTAACAAGAATAACAACAATCCACCTCCACAGTCACACCTTGATCCTCGCTCAATCATCTCATCCCATGAAAGTGCAAAGGCAATCAATCAAAACATGCACAGACTCCAAAAGCAGATAGATTGCATTGAGGTCATTTAAGCTACCCCACAGCTGCTGTAACTACAACAGCAGACCGGGGATTTGTTGCAGCAACACAAGTGCTCTTTCGATTTTATTATCTCTGGGCCCCGGCCACTCTTTGCCTCCAGACTGACACAGCGCTCAAATGAGGTGAAATGAAGACTGGATTTGTAATGCAGGGTTCTTTAATAAGATAAGTAACCCGGTTTCCTGTGAAAGTAAAAAGGCTCGGGTGTGCCTCTGTTTATCTAGTGTTTGTAGAGCACTATTTGCAAAAACAGCACTCAAGGCAAAAACTACATCTTGTATCCATCAGACTATGGGGAAGAGCATAGAACCTAACATGAACGCTCAAAACCTTCTTCTTTTTTTCTGTTTGGAAGACAGAACGCGAGGGAGAACACAGTGTAAATGAGGAAGGGTGCGTATAAGCACAAAGTCAGTGTAGCTGAAGGATACAAAGAAAGACGTGGAAACAAGAGTAAAGAGTCAGGGAAAGGCAGCGAGGACACGCGAGCAAATTAGATGGATGTAGAGGGAAGGAAAGTGCAATTTGAAGTGTTGCCTTAAGGCAAGGCTGCAATTAGCAGGTTGAGTTCATCAATTTTTCAATTGTAAAACCTGTCTCTGAATACCACACACACACACACACACACACACACACACACACACACACACACTTTCTCTCCCGTAACACACAAGAACATCAAGCTGCACTTGTTTCCTTAATATTCAGCTTAACCATACTGTACATGCTGATCCAGCTAACTACAATGAGTACGTAATAGATCGATGAATGTTTTATTAATCCTTGTGTGTGTGTGTGTGTGTGTGTGTGTGTGTGTGTGAATGTGTGCTCACTAATATGTTTGAGTGTGTAGCAACGTGTGTTATGTTTTATTCATCGACGCGCAAGAGGTGCTAAAGTGCTGAGGAGCAGTGACATTCCCTCTTTCTCCCCAGTTACTGCAATCTATCTAACAACCATCCACGTGTGCCAGCATGGATAACCAACGCCTGTCAGTCTGCCGTATTCATATTTAATTTATGCGTAATGTGTGTGGGGGAGTACATGTGGGTGTGTTTGCACATAAAGAAGGACATCTTTTAAAAAAAAAAAAAAAAAAAAAGTCAGAAAAGATGGATGAATAAAAGATCAGTCTACAGTTACAATAATGGGAAATGCATTTAATAATTCACATAGGCAAAAGCGCATTATGTTAAGACATGAATCCCCCTTTAAGTGCTTTATGTACATACATATATGCATGTGGATTTGTATGGCTGTGATTGTGTTTAGACTCTGCATTTTGAATGGAAGTGGTTTTAAAGGGGAGGCTCTGATTGTGGATATGTACGTTTACAGTAAGATGACGTTTGGGGTTTTGGTTTATCCCGTGAGAATACCGTCAAGTGTGTACAAGCTTCAGAGTTCAAAAAGTTTTAAAGATGATGTTTTTTGAAGGGTTTTTTTTTTTTCTCAGCAGTATGATGTAATTTTCTAGCATCTTTGAAACATTTTTGCTTGTTTGTTTTGCTTCAGTATAAACGATTTAGTTTAGTTTTAATAATTCAAAGTAAAGCACATGAGCCACTGCTCTCGTAAGCTGGCCGCAGTGGGGGGGGGGGGGTCCAAGGCCTCTTTTTTACACTATCTCCAGATCAATGGGCAAGCGTTCGTTTACATTTTAGGGTCATTTCGCCAGTTTTTTCCAGTTACATATGTTGACAACGAAACCATCTGTAATGTGAGAGGATTTTTCTGGATGGAATTTCCTGAGTTTGACCTACATTAACACAGCTGTGCATGGATATACTGTACATCAAACACGCCTATCATAGTGACTTCAGTATACCAAAGAATACACAAATGAGGTAAATACTGAATGGACGATGCATAGTTCACCTTGTTCATTAAAAATATGAAGTGAGCACACAAGCGTGGGTGCGTTTGTGCAGTATGTGGGCGTATGTATCCCAGCACTGTGCCATGCATGACTGTGTATGAGCGAATATTCTGGGAGGATGCAAAAAATCATTAAAACAGAGTCATTCCTCTGAGAAATCCCCCCCACCCACCCCCCCACCCCCTTCTTCTCCAATTCTGTACCAGAGCCAAATCCCCAAAATACTTCAAACATTCACTCTCTCTTTATTGGCACTGTTTCAGGCAATAGAGAAAATGTTTTTGGAATATATTTATGCTAATTCTCCACAGCTGGAGTCACAGGAATTACGATCAATAGGAATATGTGAAAAACCTGACGGAGAACAAGCAGTCCCATCCTGATTTTAGGCACCGCTGCCAACTGTCTCGCTAAAGAATGGGACTGACGGAGCACTGTGCCAAAGGGTCGGAAGAGGAAGTTTAACTGTGTGGATCCATACTGATGAGGACTGGTCATGGGGTGATTTGTTCCAGTTTAACAAGGATAAAGCTGTTTGCCCTTCTGTTTAAAGGAAAGGCTACAGCAAAAGAAGCAATCTGCCTCCCACAACAATGTATTTTAAGGAGGTGTGTGCACTGGTCGTAAGATGTGGAGCGCGTGCAATTGATTTAAATGAGGTAATGGCATCGCCTGATGCGATCTTTTAGTATGATTATATATCGTTTTTTTTCTGCCAACTGGCTTTGGACCATTTTAGTTGCCGGTGCCTGTTCCACTTGCCTAATGGGAGGGTTCGTTTAATGCCATCGCGCATCCTCGTAGGAATCAGTCTGAGATAAGATGCAAAATGCACACTGCAAAGCTGATCTGAGCAGGCAACACAACACCGCGTATATATGAGAACAGATCCTGGCAGAGTTTGCCTTCCAGCGAAAAGGGACATTCAAATATTGGTACGAGATGACTGGTAAATTTGTTTTCTCGAACCACTAATTAAGAAAGACAGCTGCTGTTCTGGAGGTAATCTTTGGGTTTACCAGCCATGATGCTCAGTTGCAGAGATAAAGTCACCAATTATCTTGTCGTGTACCACGACTTACTTGGCCCTCCAAGTTTACGACTGATTGAAACAGAAACAGCGGAACACAAAAGAGACTGATCGCCTCTCTGGTTATCACCCCGGTTTACTGATAGGCTTACTGATAGGCTTAAAGAGTGACGTTTGGAGAAATTGTCAGAGAAGTGCGAGATGCCAGTGTAGACAGCTGGTAATGGAGACTGGCATATTTTAGAGAGTTTAAACAGCTCCACATGGTGAGCTTTAGAAGTAAGGCTAATATCTGACGCCTGGGGACTATTTATAGGGTTTCCTATTTCCTTAGGTGTGTGAGGCTTGTCAGATTGGCAATAGTTAAGTTGTAATAGTCAAACACGCTAGTTTATAATTATCTAGGCATGTGTACAGTACGTGGGTAGGAAAATAATAAAGCGTGGGAAATATCACTGAGCAGTGTGAGTGTCTGTGGACTGAGGTTTGATGGGTAATGCATAGTTAGGAAGAACTTTCTTATAATCATTGTTAAAGTGCATTGAAATGCATGAACTATTTAAATGCACATAACTACGCTACAACTCAAGTACAGAATCTTGAAAATCCAGCTGGTAATTTCCAACTGCAGAATAAGTAACTTCACGACCCATTACGAATCCAACTGTTCAGCTGTCTTTTTCTAAATTATTAAGGAAACTGTTATCTGATGAATTATACATGCCGTTCCCTTTTTTTTTTTTAATTCTACACAATATGTTCTGCTACAGATTGCTGTAGTGTAATAAGTAATAAGTAAAAGTATTCTTGAAGAGTAAACATGATTTTTTTTCTATAGATTAGAGATGTACTGCATATAACAGTACATGTTTTTTCAATTGCTAACACACTAAACTGACACATGAAGTACAAGTATTTAGACTGATACTCAGGGAGCAAAACCTGAACTCAAGTCCCTAAAATTCGAAACACATTTTCTAATTTGCATCCAATTTGGCATTCAACATGCTAATGGGATTGCAACACACTGCACACCGTTCAAACAAAATTATCCCCTTTTTTTCAAAATTGTGCTTAAGCAGTCGTTAAAAAGAAATGCAAATCCATTGCCTGAATTAAATTTGTTTGCAATTTCTAAAACACATTATCTGAAAGTAGGGACCTCTTTGTCGATGAATCTTCACAAAAAAGCCGATAAAATATACAAACAAAAACTAAATATCTTGCAAAAGCAAACTTTAGAAAAACTTGTATTTTTGCATCACAACTTTACACTGAAACACCAAATAAAGAGTTCTTTCAACATGCCAACTGTGCACTGATGTGCTGAGAATAAAACAGTATTGTCTAGAGTCTTTGTCATCTTTAGGCTAGACTGTGAATACACATGCAAATGGAAAAAAACAAAATATGTTTATTCTCATTACTCATATCAAACACAATTGCCTTAACTGAATGCTGTAAAGAAAATACAGTATATTGCAATTACTTCTCTCTCCAAAATTGGCCTCCATTGTTGTTCACACAAAAGAGCAATCCTTAATCCTATTTCACTGTTGGAGCTATGATTTCTAAGTCGTCTGATTGGTGTTTTCACATGTGCATTGTGGGTGCAGGTGATTGATGATGGAGTGTGGTATTTTAGTAAACAACGCACATAGGCATAAGATGGCTTTCAGAGCAAAGTAGCTTTGTTAGTACAGCTTCTAAGGTGTCTGTTTAAACCTGAAGAAAATAATAATCTTAGAATGATTCCTTATTGTCCACATTAAGTCCTTATTATTATGTCAACCCATACCCTCTTATAACCAACACAGACAGCCTGCATTTGAACCTCAATCTTCTTGCTCTATGTAATAAAAATGTTGGTTACTTTCGTAAAGTAATTCCGAACGGAACCTCACAGGATTTGAACTGCCTCCAACAAAACCTCCAAATAAAATACTTAAAGTAGCTTTGGTATTTCCCCCATGTTGTTTTCTGTCTAAGTGACTAATGGGGACAACGATTTGTGAAATTGGTCCAGTATTGAGGTAGAACGCTGTAACCGGCAGCCTCAGAATGAGCTGCGCGGGCCGCTGTACGCCATCAATGTAACGTTGTGTTTACGAAAAGTGCTTGTTTGAATGATATTATAAGTGTCTGACAATATCGTGGGAAGGACCCTTCAGAGAAATCAAATGTTTTCTGTACCTTTTCACTTGATCCGGTCTTGTTTCTTGTTGCGTCCAAGTCCAGCTCAACAAGAGTCAGTCTCTCTGTGATATCTGAATAACGGACAGCAACAGGTCCCACTCTTTATAGCTGTCTGTCTCTGTGGGCTCAGGGTGACAGCACCCACAGAAACACCACCAGTCTCCTGAGCTTCACAGCCTTTAGTCCTCGCTTTTCAATTTGTAGGAGCTCTTCATCCGTATACTCTGGCTCAAATGAATACGGGTGGCCATGGAATTCAAAGGCCTCATCCACATTGTTGAAATCATCTAAGCATTCAGCCATGACAATGGAAATCTATGGACAAACACTTAGCTACATGTTGTGTACTCCAACAGGACAAACTTGACTTCTCCTTGAGTGAGAC
>NW_027176822.1:0-24390 GCF_023349555.1 Cebidichthys violaceus
AAACACTTGACTCTTTTGCTCACGTATTTTTTAAGATTCAGCGACTTTGGGGGCATTTATTGCTGACCCAGAGGGTGGGGGGGGGACAGACTACCGCTGTCTGTCATCAAAGCTGTCCGTGCATCCATCCCACTGCTCTGGACAGAACTGTCTCTGTGGTCCAGACAGACCAGAGACAAGGAGGTGAGTGGACGGACACTGGCCTCTTTGGGCATTTTGTTTACAGGCGCGCACGCACACACACACACACACACACACACACACACACACACACACACACACACACACACACACACACACACACACACACACTCTTTAATAAGGCAGAAAATCGGAGCCATGTGCAGCGACAGGCAGCAAAACAGCTGGTGGACTGCAGGAGGCGACCATGTTGCTCCGGCAGAGGAACAGGCACCACAGCATGGCTTGACTCAGAGTCAGCGAGGAGAAGGAGCGGCGCATACGCAGCACAGCCAGCTCCAATTAAAACAAGATCCTCTCTTATTCTAAAACAGGATTACAGGATTTCCTCCTTTTTTTCCTCGGTCGCTTCTGAGAGTTCAATGACACGGCGCATTTCTTCGACTCGACTTGCATGAGCAGCGAGCGAAGGCGCCAGGTTTGAACCCGGCCTAAGGGTGTGTGTGTGTGTGTGTGTGTGTGTGTGTGGGGGGGGGGGGGGGGGCAACTGAGTTCACAGACGCTGAAACTGGCTTTGTGTTAACAAACACCCAGCCTCGCTCCGACACACACGTCTGCTGAGGTTGCATAAATTGTCGCAGGAAGTCCCGATCTTTCATCTGCAGAACACACGCTCCCTTAAATCAAAGACGAGCATTTCAAACTTGGAAGTTGATTCATTAGGACACTCGCAGTATTTAGCTTTGAACAATTTATTAGTTCCAGCGCTTTCTGTCCGACGGACCCCGGTGCGTTTAATACAAGGGACTAAACATCTGCTATGTAAACATGATTTAAATCTCTGTTTACTGTCGTATTTTATTCTTGAATCAGCAGGTAGGGGTCCGTTTTATGCCAATATATAAACAGAACCAATTCAGCTTTGATTGAACTCAGACTTTTTGGACTTTGGGCATGTCTCCCAGGTAACCATTTTTGGTAAATAAGCACATGCTTGGATTCCACGTCCAATCTCTCTCTCTCTGAGTTCTTTCCTAAATGAAAAAAAAAAAAAAATAGGAGCTAAGATCATGCTAAAAGGCATTTCTACGTTCCTCCAAAACAAGTCTGGAAGTATTTTAAAAACAAAACCCCGGGATAAGTGTTTGGGTGGACAGCTTCATGCCAAGCAGACGAGAGGCCCTGCGCTGACGGCTCCCAGTCTGCTACATCCCTAAGCCCAATCTCAGGCTTGAGTTTCCCCCCAAAGCCCTGCCAGTGGGCTCAGCTGGAATTGTTCATTTCATGGTGGATGGGACCGAACAATCCTGAGAGAAGAGAGAGCGAGAGAGAGAGAGTGTGTGTGTGTGTGTGTGTGTGTGTGTGTGTGTTGATACACTCTTCAGCAGCAGGCTAATGCACCAATCTGAAATCCGTCCTTTAACTCATCACTCCAGCTCCGCTCCTCTGAACTGTGGAGAGACTCTCTTGTCCAAACTCGATCCGTGCAAGTCACAACAATCAAAGCGTTCTGCTAACTGGGGAGACAGCGGGGCCAGTGAGGACGGGTTAGAGCTAAGCCCAAGAAGTGTCTCTACCGTCCCGAAGAAGTCCTCTGGGTACGATGGGAGCGGGGGGGGGGGGGGGGGGGGGGGTTTAACCGGATCATCACTTCCCTGACTCAATCCCACATATCCAGGAGTTAACGGTGGCGCTTGGGAAAAGAGCCTCTTCCAGACTAGAATCAAGTGAAGGGTGAGGACCGCTCTCATCACCTCGTCGGAAGAGCGGCCGACGCAGTTAAAAAAGAATGCATTGAAGAGCGCAGCACAAAACGCTGCGGGGCAAATCAGCGTGACGCTCTTTGATGACTACTCTCTCTCTCGCTCCCCCCCCCCCCCATCAGGACCTGGTCAATAATACATCACTCTGAAACCTCCTGTTTGATTAGTCAACCTTGCAACGTGATCCCAAAGGATTACAAGAGCGGGGGTACAGGCTCGGCCAGGCGGGGACTCGAGACGACAGATGAAGCTTTTCGGTCAAAAAGATTGGAGAGGACATTCTCAAAAAAAAAAAAAAAACAATGTCGCAATACAATTAGCAAGCCGTTAGCGAAAAAACACCAAACGGTGTTAACTGACGTGAGCGTTAAACCGCCGTTCTTCAAAAAAAAAGCCCATTTCAAGTTATAGATCATGTTACGTCTTTGGGGAGGGTTAAAGTAAAAGGGCATTCATTTCCCTATAGATTGCACGGGGAATTGAGCACTACTGAATCAATACAAACCAAATCAGTGTTGGCCAATAAGAAATCCGAGACCCCCAAAAAAAAATCTCTTCTCTGGGCAACACAAGAGGGGGGGGGGGGAGGGGGGGGCTACATGTACGACTGACAAGAGTAGAGCGTGACGAATACGAGTAAACGATGCAAACGACGAAAGCGTATCCTCTACAGCACGGTGGCTCTCTGTCAAACATCTGTCCATTTCATTCCTCCTGCTTCTATTCCTCCCTGTGAGTCACACTCTCAGGCTGCATGCGATTGTGGCCTTTTCCACTTTCTGGGGGAGCGTAAGAAAAACATCTTCACTCGCTCGTCTTTCAGTTCCGGATCGAGGCGGAATGGCGCGATTCGTTTTGGTTGGCGGAGAACCGGAGCGTCTTTGCGCAGATGCTCGCGATATTAAGCGACTTGAGAGCGTTCGAGGAAGCAGCGATGATGAAGAGGGTATTTGGGTTTTCTGTAGGAGCTCAACCAAAACGCATAGGTCATAAATGTGGGGACGGTGGTGCTACAGTGGGGAGCTAATAGCCTTCCTGCATCTGGTTTTCATTCTAAAGAGGATGTGTGTTTTGGATTAAATTGACATTGATTCCTCTGTTTTTCCGAAGACTCTAAAAATCCTTTACGGCCTCTTAACAGCGAAAGAGGTGTGGCGATTAAAACAGCATCCCTCTCTTACCTCCGCGAGATAATAGTCGTGACATTTATAAAAGATGTAATCAAGTTCTTGCGCGCTTCGCTTGCTCTCTTCAGTGTGATTGGAGAGGGTACAATGGGCTCCCTGTGAGGTAAATTATACAGTGAGTGACATCTCACTCCGCACAGACAGGAGCAGTGTGCTGTGATATTGCATTGCTTCCACCTTGCTGACTCGCTGACATCTTTTGTGGGATTTAGGGGCAGTCAAGAGGAGGGGGGGAAAAAAAAAAAAACACACACACACACACACACACAGAGCGTCCCGGGGTGAGGCGCACTAGGCAGCGTTCTGCTTCACGCTCCGCCGCCTTCTGCCACCGCCCCGATGTCATTATGCTGCCAACACATCCAATTACAAGCGGCCGTGTGGCACGCGCCGCGGCGAGCAAACAAAGAAGACATCGACAGGGATGAGCGTGCATTGGCCTAACTCGAGTCCCTGAGCTGACAGGCACACACACACACACACACACACACACACACACATTGGTGCTGCACTGGCTAAAGAAAAAGCCGAGAGCTGAGAACAGGCCGTTATGGACACCACCCGAGAGTTTATGCGGCGATGTAAACTAGGAAAAGCAGCCGAAATAAAAGAAAATCACTTGAGCTTTTTTGGAGAAACCAACACGGGGTGAATCCAAAGAGAAGCACCTGAAAGATCTGTAAACTGAAGTTCTGAGGATCAGGTGAACGTCTCCTCCTCCTCCTCCTCCTCTGCAGCCTCGGGCACATCTGGTCTATAAGGGTTCTGAGGGTCTGACCTCGTCTGGGAACCAGCTGCTTAGGCTCCCCTCTCCGGGGCCAAGGGGACTAATCTTTTCTCAGGGGCCGAAAAGGAGCTTAAACCTGGAAGAGGAAGCTGGGGCCTTAAACGTGAAACCTCGGCTATACCTCTTCCTCTCCTCTCTTGTGTTTGTGCAGAGGATTATTTCCTTTAGCGGAGCAGAGCGGAGGCATTAGAAGGAGTTAAATTCTTGAGAAAAGATGTCTTTAGGGTCCTTTCAGGTCTCAAGGCAAGAGTTGGATTTGTACTTGACAGCTAAGCCATGCATCGATTTAAAAAAAAACATCCACTCATTTAATAATGTATTTGATTGATATCTTCGCAGGAATATGAGGGAATTTCTGAGTCAGATCTACAGCAAGAAGTCTCTGCTGCCTTGCGTGCAGGTCTGCGGGAAAAAACAAAAAATGTTGCGTTTCACTATGAAAAGGGATATAAAAGTTCATCAATGGATGCAACTCTGGTCGATGCGACAGCAGCAGCCACACACACACACACACACACACACACACACACACACACCATGCATTGCAGTCACACAGCTGCAAGCAAGGCGGGAGCTGATCCACGGCACGGCAAATGATCCACGCACAACTCAACGCCGGTGCTAAATGGCTCGGAAAATAGGCCTGCACCACACCGCGGACAGACGTGCACGAGGGAGGAAGACAAAGAGAGACAAAGAGACAAAGAGACAAAATACAGTAAAAGAGTGAGAGAAAAGAGAGCATCGACAAGTCAGAGCAGGTTTATTATCGATCTAAAAGATGTGAGTGTTTTTTTTCCCCATTCCACTTTAATCCCAGCATTCAATGCAGTCCGTCCAGTAAACCGGTGCGAGTCCGTCGCCTCGTGTGCCCACATGTAAAAGCGCCTTCCCGGTGAATCACTGTTAAGTGCTGATAAGTTGTTCTGTCATCACTTCACCTCGATGCGAAATCCGCTGTAGCGAGTCGCCGGTTGCTTTCTTCTACAAAAAAAAACAAAAAAACGACCCCAGCTCACAGCGGCTACGAGGGTTTAGCCGGCTTTCAATATCAAGTGTCAGTGAATGCGGAGGCTGTTACCGAGAGAGGTGGTTTCTGAGGAGCAGCGGGGTCTGACTTTCACAACAAAACAAAGGAATGCAGGGTGGCTGAATGGGGGAGAAGCAACAAGACAGAGAGATAGCATGGGGAGAGAGGGAGGGAGAGAGGGGTGGGGGGGGGGTGTCTATGTTTAGCAGCTCCCTTCATTTCATAACCTTTTAAGCGTAATACATTCTCCGAGAGGTTAATATGAATGACACACTGGTGAAATATTAAACCATGGGAAAGTACGGCTGGCTGACGGCTCACTCGGAGCTCTCAGCTCGGGGTCAAGCTCTTCATAAATTCACCACTTTTCGTCAGACTTATTAAAAAAAAAAACACGTTTTGGAAACTATACCTGCTATGTGAAATGAGGAAATATCTCATGCAGCAGTCTCATAAGAGCTCACTTCAGCACAGAAACATATATTACCATCCATGATGTGACATTACACATGCAGGGAAAAGAATTGCAACCACATGGGTTCTGTCAGGCCGGCTTTGAAATACCACATTCACGCTTTAATGCATGCGTTTTCCTGACAAAAGGCCCTTATACGACACCGTGTTTCCTGCATAATTAAGTCGGCTGCGGAAAATATATTTAAAATAATTAGTTGAGCACACACTCTCCCACACACACACACACACACACACACACACACACACACACACACACACACACACTCACCTAGACAATTGTGCCCATCATGTGCCAAGCGGAAGCCATCATAGCATGTGCACCTGTAATTTCCTGGGATGTTGATGCACTCGTGGACGCAGCCGCCGTTGTATTCGGTCGCGCACTCGTCGACATCTGCGGAGAGGAGAAACACGAGGATGTGAGAGCAGTTCCCTTCAAAGCCTTAAACAATCAGGATCCAGTTAGGAGTTAGGAGTTAGGAGTTAGGATGAAGGAGCAGTAAACAGTTATTATGTTTTTTTGGGGGGGGGGGAATACTCTTATTTGCTTTCTTGCTGAGAGTTAGACGAGAAGATCAACACAACTCTCAGATATATGTTTAAATATAAAGCTGCAGCCAGTTAGCTTAGCATTAAGCTATCTCTCAAAGGAAATTCATATGCGCATTAATCTCTGCAGGAAAGATAATGAGCATGTTTATCACAATGTTAAATATAGTCTTATAAAATCTGAGTGGCCATTTGGTAGAATACAGACGTTTAAAATGATCTCTTTTGTTCCATCTCTCCTTTCACAAGAGCTCTCATGAGGTAAACAGCAACAGCTGTGGCAATTAGCTGCTTCACCTGTTACCGGTGTAACCTGGGTATGTGCCAGAGCGGCGCTGATATTGTGTTTTTAAACTCTTTACACAGATTGCCAAGATTTTATGCCATATTCAATATGTCACCAGTTGTATGCCAAGACATTACTTTTTCTCTCTTAGGAATTTCACTGGTTGGCAGGATGCAAACGCCTTTTGAAACGAGCATATTTTAGCAGAACGGAGCGCTAAAAGCTTTCTACTGAGACGCAGAGGAGGAAGACAGTTGTGACAATCTGCAGCTATTTATAAGGAAATGTCAACGTACGTCACCAGAAACAAATCATTACGTTGGTAACGGCATTATTGACATTGCGGGCTGACTGGTAGCCAGCGCATAAATAAAAGGCTTCACCGTCGGGCCGATGGTCGTCGATCGAACCCTGAAGTTCATCAGTCCCAGCAGCTACAACCGAAGAAACGTGACGCACGAACAAGAGCAGAGGCCGGAACGATAAAGAGAGACTGGAGATCGGCATGACAGCCTGAGAGGAGCTGTCTGTTACGGTTACGATGACGGTCGAGGGGACCCGTACTGAGGAGGCCCGGGACAAGGTGGACCGAGAAACGCGACGCACTTCCAGTCAGCACTTACTGGCCCATTTAGGGCCGATGATCCCGGTCGTTCAGCTCCTCTTTGAGGCCGTCTCACTCCGGGCTTAATTGGACTTGACAGCAGAGGGATGGAACCGAAACAAGGAAACGCTCTCCTGTTCCCCTGCTTCTCCACTTCCCACACATCTCTGTCATTCCCCGATCACAGCACTCAATCAACCGGCACTGTTATACTCCTCTAAAACCTGAAACACCCACCGCATATAAACAATGGGACTTCTTCTCTCCAATTGCTTTGAATTTGTTTTTATCCGGCGTTTGTCACGTCCTCCTAAGTCAACTCCAAACTTTTGTCCCTTTACAATATACAGTTTTGTCTTTTACAAAAAGAGTATAATATTCTGAGGGTTCAGGTTCTACCAGAGTTTAGATATGAAGATGAAGTCCTGGACTTATTTATATGTTAAGAAGACAAAGAAGTAAAAAAAAAAAAAAAAAAATGTAATTAAATACATTTTAATTATAAAGTAATAATAAAAAAATAAATTTTAATCAGACGACATTCACAAATGTGTGTTTCAGGTGGTCATTGGGGTTCATTTTCATATTTTGCAGATACCTAAAAAGATGAAATGTGTACATTTTTTTATGAAATACAATTTTCAGCAGAATGGGAAAAGGCTACAGTATTGACGTTATGCCAAAGACGTCACTGCAGTGTCCAGTCTGTCCTCATGAGCACTGGCATGGAGCTGATGCCCCGGGACGTTTGCCAGGTTGAAGTCACAGCGTCCGTGTGTTTTGTTTATCGGATTCACTATAAACTGGCAGAAACGAGAAGCCCGACTCGTAATTTTTAGTTTCGAGCTGGCAGGCATCTCCGGTAAACGGCCCTTCAGTCAGCGGCCGTTTGCCCCCTGATCCCAGACCACTCGACTCCACACCGGATCGGCGGTTGCCGCCCGTTAGACCCAACTGCTGCCCACTGGCAGTACATCGAGGCGCCCGCTGTCGCCAACGGGACACGGCGAACACAAAGAAGGCTGAATCGCTCTTTTCGTTTCCATCCCTCACCAACAACATACTGTCCAGAGAAACACAAACAGGGACAATATGGAAGACGCCGACATCGCTGTGGTGATTGGTCCCCCATCACTCACACTCACAGCCCACTAGGAAGGGGTCTTAAACAGGCCGGCATGAACAGGAGGAGCAATTACAGCAAGCAAAACCTGCTTAGATGTCCACTCTGGCACCTGTCTATTGTTTTAAGACATTTGAAGAGCATCAGTGTCTCCCCTGAGGATAAACCCATACTCATAAAACACAGCTGTTGCTACGGGTTATATTAAAGCTATCACTAAAGCTACATGAAACCAGAGACTTTGATTTCTGCTGCGTCTCTTTCAACACAAAGAGGTTTCGGCTCCAATTCAACAGGCTGCTCAGACGTTACCACCAGTTACTGAAACGCTTTCGTGATGTTTCCTCATTTTTATGAACGTCGGCTGACCTTCAGCTCAGTGGAAACCCAACCTGGCACGTATTTTTACAATAGATTCAATAAAGCAAACTTTTATGACCCGCGGGCAGGAGGCCACGAAAAACACTCGGTCAAGTAAATGAAAGAATAATAATAGTAAGCAAAAAAAAAAAAAAAAAAAATGACATTGTGAAATATGGTTTTGTAATAACACCAATAAAAATGGTGGAATATAATGATCCGGAGGCTTTGGGCACGTTCGAAAAGCCTAGAAAAACAGACGTGTGTCTTGACAGCCTGCCTCTTGCCTCTGGAAATATCCCCGACTGCTCGGCGGGGGCCTCTGACCGCCGTTTCAGCCGCTATCTTAATTCTCTCCCTCCAACATGTGTAGGAAATTTACTGCTTCATTTCATCTTGTCACAAAGGAGCACTCTGCACCTGGCTTTCCCCTTCCTCCGTCCTGCCGCTCCCTCCCTCCCTCGTCTCTCTCTCTCCCTCTCTCTCTCTCTCCTCCCTCTTCAGGGAGAGCCTTAAAGCTAATGAGTTATGTTGAGCGAGACAGAAGGTCTTATCAAGCCTGTCACTGGCCCAGAGGGGCTTTACGGTCAGATGGATAAGGCAAATCAACATGAGGAAAAGTTCTCTTTTTTAACTTCAATGTACAGTCAAAGTCCTCCCTGCGCTCCGGCAGAGGGGAGCAGGAGTTTTGTGCCTCCAACCGCGGCAGACGACTCCGTTAAAACACAGTTACCTTCGCAATGTTTGCCGTCCCCTTTATAGCCCGACTTGCAGATACATTTGTATGACTTCAGGGTGTTCTGGCAGATGGCGTCGATGCTGCAGTTGTCAAGCGCCTCCGCACACTCGTCCACATCTAGGAAGGAGGAAAGAGGGAGGCGGTTAGTGGATGAAGAGGAAACATTCGCGTTGATGGCGACATAGCTTCAAACTCCATGATTGTACTACATTTCACCACTTAAAGAGTAAAAGAACAAAGAGAGCGAACATGAATGCAAATCATCGTCCCGTGGTTGTGAGGTTAAGTCTGGTTAAACTGCTGCCATTTGTTCCAAAACTAGGAACACAAACAGGTTTGCTGCGTTGACCTTTAACAGACCAGCTGGACGTTTGCCTTTGAAACAAAGGCTCCTGACATTTTGACAAAAAGAAACATCTAATAAAAGCCTGAATAACAATAGAATTAAGAAAAATAAATGGTTACAACAATACCGTCTCGGGGCCCACGAAGATGCCGACTGTGAACCGCAACATCCCATATTGTTATTATAATACAGCGATAAAGTCTTGTACGATGCATTTTTGGTAATCTCATTCGTTTTGCAGGTATTTGATCAAAAATCCATCCGATACTTGTTCAGATATTTCAGTCTGACAACAACACATTTGAGAGTTGAAGAGTAGCGTACGGTATTAACTTCGATCAAAGCGGGACGTTCGAGCCCAGACTAATGGATCACATTTATGCTCGACCAGTTCTCATAACCCTGAATAACAGATCAAAAATAAACTTTTTATTAACTGCTGGATTGAGTTTTGAATTCTAAAAAGAGAGAATGTGAAAAGATAAGAATGGAAATGGATTTAACCAGAAGCATGATCAGGTTTGCCTCACGGAGCCCCTAATCCCACCAAATCCCAGTTAACTAGCCCAGGTGTTTAGGATTACCCCCTGCACACAGGGGAAGGGCAGCTTAACAAGGTTTACATAGCTTCCAATATCCACTCTTATCACAAGCCCTCTGCAGGAGCCGGCTGATCCCACTGGGAAATGACCTGCAACCTAAACCCCCATCAGCTTAGCATATTGCCTATATCTGCCTATTCCTGGAGGTCAGGAAGTCTGATGGGACAGTGACGGCGCAGAATGCACAACAGTCCGTTGAGAATCGGTGTCACAATGTAAAATAGACATTACAAAAGGGGGGGGGCTTCGACACCTTCGGGGCCAGAATAGTGGAAACATCACAATAGCGCCGTGTTAATGCCGGTATTGCTACGGGAAGGAGGCACAGCTACCAATAAGTTCTTCCTTTTTTTATTGAAGAGTATACCTGCTAACAAAGCTCTGCTAATTCAGACGTAGTTTCCCTTAAATTCTTCACAAAATAAAAGTCCCTAAAAGTTTATTTTGAAGCGGAAAAATAAGGAAATGTTTGGGTTTTCATGAGTTTTCATGAGCAGGTCTCAGCTGTGCTCCAGCCCCTGTTTTTTTTCCCCCTCTCTTCTCATGTGAGACCCGGTAGATGATGCGAGACCTGCGTTTGATACACGGTCCGGATCGTGGCCACATGTGGTCCGCGACTCACTGAGATGCGAGCCAGGCCACCTCGGCACGTAGTTCGGCTGACCCGGATTCCCGATGGGAGCGAGACGCGATCTCAAAGCGCACGGACTTGACAGTTAATGCGTCCCGGCATGATCGGATGACAACAGTCATCCGTACCCACAGCCACAATCAGAACACCAACAAGCTCACATGTTGAACTGCAACTTCCTGATTTAATTCCAACTAATTCTAAATCATACTGACATTTGTAATAAGGTACAAATCACAAAAAAAATCCAGCCCGGTACACAACATGTTGTGTGGTTCTCTCTATAGGATCTATTCATTTTGCTTATTTCATATTAAAGGTTACAGGATCACCAAAGTGCTCCCAATTCAACCTGAGGGCAACATATAAAAATGCATTACTATCCATCCAATAGTTGTTTCACTAAAAATAACTAAAATGTCAACTTGCTGCTGGCTCTAGAGGAAAAGTCATGGGATCAGCAAAATACAGTAGGATGTATCCCCTTGGAGGGCAATATTTGCACAACATTTCATCTGAATCCAACTATTCAATAATTTAGTCTGGACGGCTACATTCTCCTCAACACTATTAAACGTCCGAGTCAAAATGGAGACGTCAAAGTGACATGTTAAACATCTGCTTTCCGTCAGCTGACACAAAAGGCTGAGCGTGAACACCGAGCATGTCCGAGTAAAGTGATACCAGCTGAGGGCTTTTTCTTTCATACAGTTGTGTCGGATTTTGTGCGTTTGTATAGTGTTTACATTTCAGTAAAGACTATAGCACCTGAGACAGTTGTGGCTCCTCTCTTGCCAAGTTTCCACAAAGCCATTTAGTGACGCACGAGCTCCCCAAAGCCCTGCATCGATTCATATTATGCGAGAACGACATAGATTCTCCTTAAGTAGCAGCCTGGGTCTTTCCTCCTCACCGGGATCAGAGCAGGAGAGGCCGTGTGAGGAAGGGTTTTTCAACAGAGGACGCATTAATCACAACAAAATATCTGTCTTATTGTCAGCTTTCTTGGTGCCAAGTCTCTGTTGTAATTAATTTTCATTATGACAGAATCTCAAAGAATCTTCTCTTTTTTTCATCTTGTTATTAATGTTCCCATCTGGAGAATCAGTTCTCTTTATCTTACCAAGTCGGCAAGGTTGATGAAAATCACTTTGAGAAGCACACGTGCGCACACACACACGCGCACACACACACACACACACACACACACACACACACACACACACACACACACACACACACACACACACACACACACACACACACGAGAGGTCGGAAAACTGCGAGTACGATTCAAAGATCGACAGCTAAACACATCAGCTAAAAGGTCAATGGTGAAATTAAAGACACAAATATACAAAGAGTGCAGAAAAAACGGTCAATTATGTCGGTTTTCGCCAAAGCCCGAACAGTTTCATTGCGTTATCGTCTCCGCCGGGAGATCATGTGTGCATCAGTGAGCGTGTGCGTCTCTGTGTCTGTCTCCTGTGTATCTCGCATCCTGCTGGACCCATCAGTCTCATAGTTCTAGTGCTCGATGCTCCAGGACCTCTCGTGGTTTGCAGTGATTCACACTTTTGAAAACATTTGATTAATTGACTGTTTTAAACAGATTACTCACAACTGGCCCGAAAGTGTTCAACAGCTGCTTCGGCTCGGACTCCTGCTTCAGCTGTGAATTACTAAATGTTCCCGACTTGATTTGCACGCCTATGAGAGACATAATATATCATAATTTTAGTGAAATTTGAAATGATGCAAGAGAGCAGTTTGCTATGCATGCAGGGTTTTAAACAAACAAAACAGCCTCTACATTTTGGTAAAATCACCTAAATTATGTAACTAACTGTGCAGAAGCTGATCCAATCTATAAAAGGGTGGCTGGAACCCTTTTATAGATGCACATCTTTGTGCAAATATCACTTGTAACTTTGGCGGCATGGTACAGTTACACTCCACTAACGGCGAACGTGAACGTGAGAGAAATAACCGCCTGTGAAAACTGTTTTGTCTGCGGGGAAAAACCCATTTACCGAGATCTGGAAATCAACCGGGACACAATGAGACAAGCAATTTGTGAGTCCCACATTGCCATTTCCTTTGGTGTGAGCTGCACAACATGAAATGAAAACAAATTAAGAAACCCTAACCCACAAACTACAATAGCCTGCGTCCGTCAAAGCAAAAAAAAAAAAAGAATCCCACACATAAGAGTTACTGGGAGTGTTCCAACAGACAAATGGACGACAAAAGATAATTGTGCTGTTCTTGTTGGAAAGCTAACATGTCTTTTCCATGGAAATAAACATGTCAGAATCAATACATTCTTTGTATACTCTTCTGTTCAGTCCAGAGGAGGCTCCTCCGAACGCTCGAAGACAAAAAACATGCGGCGCGCTCAGCAACGCTGCCTCGGTAATTGACTCATGCCCGAGATGAAAAGATTCATTCTTTTGTGTTGAGGAATTAAAGTTGTTGGGAACAAGTTAAGGCAGCGGAGGATGAAGCCGGCGCTTCGAGACAAGGATGAATAAACAAAGTCCAAACAACAAAAAACCGAAGAAGAAAGAGATGTTGGGCAACGCTCAGATGTTTAAGCGGTTTCCTCCGGGGAATGTGTCATTTTCAATATTGCTGCTGTTGCAGCTCTCCTCTGGTTCATGCACTTGAACGCATTAAAGCCACAAATAGCTCCGAGTCTGTGTTTAAACCCGCTGACGTTCTCAAGAGTTCTGAATTCGATGATGTCGTTGGACGAAAACAAAGTTGTGCAATAAGGAAGCGTGTTTTCTGTGAAACAGATTCACTTCACGCTCCATCGTACGCTCAATAAAACTTTAAACTTTGCTGCGTGTCGAACTCCCAAATCCCTAAATGCATCGTCGCATGCTCTTGACTCGGCAAGGCAGACGTTACATTTTTACAGAAATAGCATTTATTAGAATTGTATCAACATTGTATCCGGATAACAACATCCGAATGTCCTCGGAGACGGTTATTAAGGAAGTTACTCTGAAAAGCCGTGAGTCCTTTTTCTTCTAAAAGTAGTCCCTACATGCAAGTCGAGAGCTGCTGGTCGTGGAGGTGAGACCCTGTCAGAGGTGCTTTTCCTGCCTGATTTATGAGGAGGACCCTGGGATAAGCAGTGTATTTAGCTGGGCCGGCTCGAGGGGGCGTTAGCAGGAATAAAACTCAGGAGGCCAGAGCGCAGAGTGTGTGGGAGAACTGTAGGGCCGAAAGGCGTGTAGTTCAAACATAGGGTAGTGTTTACTTTGAGTGTTGAGACCCTCGCTGTTTGCTTTGCTCCAAACCTGCCCCCCCCCTCCAAGCCATCACCTTTCCTTCAGATACAGAAATAGACTGAGCGGACCCGCCGACACCAGCGGAACTTAAATAATAGTCACAATAATACGGACCGAGTGATGCATCCAGTCAGCCGGAGAGCCGCGTTAAAACATTCCTGCTCGACGAAAAGCAGCCTCAGATGAAATGGTTTCTAAGGGGCTCCTCTCGCGGCGGACAGGACGGAAGGGTGCCGGGTTCAAGTCCATAAAAAAGGTGTTCCTCGGATCACAGCGTTTGTCGTACCGCGCATAATTACAAAGGAACAAGTATTGTAATTATCCGTCTTAGAACCACACTTACACTATACTTAGAGGTTGTGGTTGTGCAGGATGGGGTTAAGGTCAGGATAATTACTTTAGGTACAGAGCAGCAGAGAGAACACTTCAAAATCCCCTCCAGACATGTTTCAAGACACATACAAATGCATATTTCAATGAATACCTTGTTAAAAGTTCTTAAAATGACTTCTACTCCTTCACCCTCATCGGAAAGAATCCAGGATCTACGGATATGCAAATATTGTTTTGTTCATTTCCAAAGTTTAACGAGACGTCTCCATCCTCGACCGGCTTCCAAACATAGCCGGGATTCACCGACGTCACGCTCGTACGTTCTCATCTTAAACTCAAGATTGAAGTTCTGCAGATGAATATGAACTCCGCACGCACGTCATTCTGCACGGCTCAAAGAGAAGCAAACAATAAGCGGAGGACGTTGAAATGAGCTCATTTACACCAATAATAATCTGTCTTGACGAACCAAAATCAAAACTGCTAATTTCTTTAAATCAATGTAGCACATTTGCAGCACACCACATTAATATCAGCACACTGAATGTGTCTACATGCTATGTATATATATATATATATATATATATATATATATATATATATATATATGTGTTACCCATTAATGAGCGGAAGTGAGGTTGGGGAAAGGACAGGAACTATGGCTGGGTGTGGATTTTCAAAACGCGCAGGGCAGCAGAAAAAAAAACTATGGTTTTGATGAAATGCAGACGTCAACATTAACACAAAATTTAGCATTCCCCCCCCCCCCTTCTTCTTCTTCTTCTTGCCCAGATCCCCCTCAGCTAATGAAGGGACACACTGTTTGGCTGTCCAGCAAGCCTCTGAAAAACTTGCGAATAAAAATATCAACTGCTTCCATTCGGGATATTTACACTCATCCTTCACACACTCTAAATGTTTGGGAATCACGACCGCCGACTGATCCTGTGCTTTCAGAAACTGTGATCAGGACTTCAAACCCCCCCCCCCACTCCCCCTTCCCCGGGTCCCTCCCTGCTTGTGTCCACCAACCATGAAGCCTCAGATTAATCTGAGGCCGAAGCTGGAAAATGAACAAGAAGATGGGAGCTGAGTTTAAGGAGGTCAACTTCATGTTCGCGTGCTGAAAGACTCGTTTATATACGCAGGAGTTTTTATTTTATTGCGTATATCTACTGATTGTCTTATCAGATTACTGACGAGGGAGTACTACTCAGCTCGTACAAACAGCAGTAGAATGGCCTGAAGGGACATGGACGCACTGAATGAAATACGTTTTTTAAAAGTTGAACGAATACTTGATATCTCGACCTCTGCTGCAAATATTTTCTCAATTCTTTTGCGAGATGCTTCTCGTGAGTCTTGTACTAGTGCAATGGCTGGAGTGCCTCTTTGGTTACATCAGGGCTTAAACCGAAGATTATTTTCGTAATTGAATAATCTGCTGATTATCTTCGGGTTGCTCACGCTCATCCGGAACGAGCCGATCGCTCGGGCTCCCCGAATATGCCGCTTGCAGGCTCTTGTTCTCCAGAACCGCTCATTACGGCGATTCCTAAGTTTAGCATTTCATTGGTCTGCAAACATTATTTATTCAACTCTAGTGTAAGACCAAGAACATCTGCAAATTCTAACATTTGAAGACGTAAGGCTTTAACATTTTTGGGGCATCTAATTTATATATTGAGCATAGTCTTTGTGAAATAAACTCCTTAAGATTGTATTCGTTCATTCATTCATCACTCTCATTTTACAGATTTAATCAAAAGCAGTGCCAAACTCCAGTCATATTTATTACATTTCAACGCACAGTCACAGCTTCCTCTATCCAAGGAGCTAGTTTCCCCTCTAGAGATTAATAAAGTGTTCTAATATATTATGGAGCGGTGGAAATATAGTGACCCTTTGAGAGTACGGCTGAATGAGATCCTACAACTGTCTGAGTCTGTAATATGCAAACGCTGATGTATAACTGAAGTGTATTCATGGTCTTCATATCTGCTCCTTCAGTCTGTTGATGCCTTTGTTGAGACTGCAGAGTAAAGAGGAAGCGGACTCACCTCGCTCCACTCCTCAGGCTCAAGCTCTCTAATTAAGTAATGAGGATTTCTTCTGATTTTGATCATAGACCAAGCAGCTGGGGGCCCGTGTGCCTTTCCTTTCGCATTGCGTGGCCTTAATAGACTCGCAGACCTCCGGACCACCTCCAGAAGAAAAACACATATTACAGTAATTAAGTGAATCATAGAGTAATACTGAGAGAGGAAAGTGTCAGAGGTCTAATACGTACCGCACTGAATAACTGAGCGTAACTTGTAAGCGTTTCCCATAAGGGGCCAAAGTGACAAGAAATTAATTTGTACCTTTCAAGGGATTTTTTACCCTTCTTGGCATGTCGTCCGCCGTTAATGACTCCTTGGCCTCGCGCATATATATATATATATATATATATATATATATATATATATATATATATATATATATATATATATATATATATATATACGGAAAGGGTGGCACTGAGTCCAGCTGTGTACCTTATATTTATACAACCAGAGCTAACTGACATGACACTCTCTCCCCTCTGCACACAGCAATTACATTCATTGGCGGTTGCTTTAACCAGATACAGTACCCAACTGTACAGATGGCAATGTAGCAAATTACAGCAGAAGTGTGATATTTTTAGTTGTTTCCTGTCAAAGCGGGGTATAAAGTGAACGCTTCTCTGTGTAAACCGGGAAGCGGACGTTAACTACAAAAAAGCTCAGGAATGGGAAGTTGAGCGGGCTGGAACTGGCTGGATGTATGCTGCGTTTAAAATGCTGTGAGGCGGCGTAATCACGCAACGGCAACATGTCACTCACACGAGCGTCTGATGGCCTCTCCGTCGCTGCTGCGAGGGGAGTTCAATGAGAGGTTTTTACACGAGGAGGGGAAAGTCTGGCGCAAAACTTTCTTTCAGATTTTCCTGAGATGTATTTGCCACTGAAAACGCATGAAAATCAACAAATTAGACGATTGGTCAAGCGACCTGCATTCCAACCCAAAAATATTTGTTGGATGTAGGGCTGCAGCCATTATTATTATTTTCTGCATCAAATTATCCATTCATCAACTTTTGTCTGTAAAATTCAGTCAGACATCTTTTACGTCTTGCTTTGTCCAAACAACGTTCCAAAACCCAAAGATCTGAAATCTGTATCAAGTCAAGCCTCCTCTGAACAGCTGGAACCAGCAAAAGTTTGGCATTTTAGCGTAAAACATCGCAATTTAACAGTTGCCGATTAATTATTGTTATTATTATTAAAAGCTCAAATGAATGTGAGACACGTCAACCTTGGATAATGCCTTGTTTTCCTCCGTGTAGACGTCTCAGATAGTCTTCCTGCTGCATAGCTTTCCCTAAAAAACGTGTTACTGGCTAAATTCAAACTGTACCCTGTGATTAATCCGTGAAGCACAATGTCATGTCTGACAACTCTGAATATGTTTATATAATTATACAAATATTAGTGTCAGATTTTGTCATTTAAAGAAAGCCAAAATGCTCCCTTCCACTTATCTAGACTGCTAGTTGACGGGAAGCATCCGTACACAGCAATATGAAACAATACTCACTGCTTTATACATATAATATAGCTTTCCACCTGGCCAATGGAAGGACCCTAAACATGTGAGCGACCACGGACCACCACAGAATGTCAGGGACTGTGATCACTGCAGAAGACTGAGTGTCTGTAGAGCTACAACCAGTAGTTGATGAATTGTTTAGTTTATCACGAGAAAATGAATCAGCAGCTAATTCGTTGATCAATTAACAAAACAAATGATCCGATTCCAGCAATTTCAATATATTTCCTTGTTTTCTTAGTTCTGTGACAGTAAACTGAAGAAGAAGAAAAAAACGTTTGTCGGACAAAAGTAAAATGCATCTTTTTTTTATAGACCAAATGATTAATCGGTAGATTAATTGATTATGAATGTAACCCTTAGTTGCAGCCCACATGCCTGCAATGACGGATGGTGCAACGATTTAAAAGAAAAAGCCATGAACAACCAGTGCTTGCCAGTAATCAACAGTATAAACTATTACAGTCTGCGATAAATATCTATCTGGTGATTAAATACTGCACAGGGTCGCCGTGTGTTTTTTTTCCCATGCCTTTGTCCATTGAGGAAGTCTCATATTCATCAGTGAAGTCATCCCCCTTTCTACCCAGAATACATTGGCCAGAACCCACCAAATAAATAACTAGGCTGGTTTTTTCTTCTCATCTGGATTCCTTGATGTACTGGGTTGGATTTTTCCATTACTAAGCAGAATAAGAGCATTTCCTTTCACTTCCAGCAGTCTCTAAAGCTGGCGCTCACCATCAGGAATGTAAACACACACAGTCTGTAAACAAGGCTCTCTCTGACCCCCAACCCCCCTCCAACAACGCTGACCACCGCAGACCGGCCTAATGACGTCCCTCGCTGACCCCCCCCCGCTCAAAGAGAGACGCAGCTCCATTATTCAGCCGAGAGGTCACAGAGGGGAGCGGGGAAGAGAGGGCGAGAGAGGAGGAAGGACGGTGGAGCGACAGCCGTAGGCCCGGGGAAAAAGTTCAGAGGCCGACATGACGGTCCCACTGATATCTTCTCCTGAGTCACAGTATCCCCAATCAGTGAGTAATGGAAGAGGAAAAACAAAACGTGGGCTCAGTGGGGTGGGCGGGGTTTAGAGGATTAATGATGAAGACGAGCCACCGCAGCTGGCCGAGGGACGGCACTGAGGCTCCTCAGCGAGCCGCTCTGGAGGTGAGTTTTAAGACTGCGGGGTCAGAGTGCCGTCAACGCTGCTGACTCCATCCTCCCCCGAAACCAACAGGGATGTTGTCAGCACAGTGCCGCATCTGCACAGAGAACAAAGGCCACTGACAAGGGCGAGAGGGACAGAGAGGAAGAGATGGGAAGCCGGAGAGAGAGAGAGAGAGAGAGAGAGAGAGAGAGAGAGAGAGAGGAGAGAGAGAGAGAGAGAGAGAGAGATTTCTAATTTTAACCACAATGCCGCAGTTGAGAGAAGCATCACAGGACTCATTTGGAACATATTGTTCCGATTAAAGCCTTTCGCTAAATAAACAAGCTCTCTGCACCCGTTACTCCTCAGTGTTGAGGGTTCTGAATGTTTTCTCACCGCTGGACTCTGGTGCGTTGCACACAAAAAGCAGTTGTTCTCGGGGAAAGTTTCGGTTGATTCGACTACTTCTGCTCTGTCTGTCGCATAGCAAGTCCACAGCCCCGCAACCAACGCAGGGGCCTCGCTATAGCTGCTGATCAGGTGACTTAAAGGGAGGAAAAGGTACCATGACAGAGCAATCTCAACAGCTGGTGGGTTCAACCCCGGGGGGGTGTGGGGGGGGGGGGGCAACATGGACCGCTTAGGTTCCGTCTGGCTGTGACCCACCATTCGTACGGCATACAAAGTTTGTTAATTCACTACATGCATGCAGATGATGAGAAGAGGCAGTTATTGAATATAATGTTAAGCAAACTGAAGGAAAAGCAGAAATGATGATCATACTCTGACCCTACACACACACACACACACACACACACACACACACACACACACACACACACACACACACACACACACAAACACTAAACAAATCACAGGAATCTTAGAATTACCGTTTTTCAAATGTCATCCTTTGACTTTGTTATTGTCGTCTATAGCGGTTGTTTGCATACAAACTAAAAATTATTAAATATTTGCTTAGATTTAAAGAAAAAAAATCTTGGCATCAGTAATTTTAATAATTTATTATACGCTGCTCAAAGCAAGTGTAAGCAACCATGTCATAAGTCCCTCTCTAATATCTATTACATATTGCTGTGAAACATTATTCATGTTTGTATGATATCATCACGTCACCAATACATTTTTACTGACTAGAGCTCAAAAGCAGGCTAGTAACCACAGGCTGTATATAAGAAGTGCATGTAGTCATCGCGGCGATTACGCCGTCGCCATCTTGGATCTGTCGCCATGTTTTGTTTTTGTCACAACTAATGAACAGAAGTTACCATATTTGGAACGCGGAGGAGAGACGTAGAGATGGAGTATACGGCTCTGGTAGCAGCAGCAGCAGCGACCTGTCAATCAAAGTCAGCCCGCCCTAAAGCACGCTCTAAATGGACCATAACTTACTAACAGAACATCATGCTGTTCTGAAGAAGAGATTAAACTAGAGATTAAGACCATAAACTCATGTTTACAATGTTTACTGAGGGAATAAATCAAGAGAGAAGTAGAGTCATTTTAGACTAGACTTCTATACAACCAGAGGAGTCGCCCCCTGGTGGACACTAGAGAGAATGCAAGTTTTAAGACACTTCCACATCGGGTTCTCTCTGCAGAACCGGAGGTTTCCGGCTGCTAGTAACGCGTCGCGGTGCCTGTGCAACCGCAACCTCCTGGCCAGTGAACGAGGTGGGAGGCGGGACTACACCGCAAACATGCACAACGCTGCAGTTATTCTCAGCTGCATGCACAAGTGTGTCTTAAAAATGTTGCGCTATATTTAAATTATTGCTGGAAGCTCGTCATGTGATGGTGATGAATTCTTAAAGTCCTACAGAGAGATGCAGTGCAGAACTTTATCCTTGCAACCGAGCGGAATAAAAACCATATTTCTCATTTTAACAAAGAAAAGTCTAGCAAAATACGCAGTTTTCTTACAAAAACTATTTCCAGGAGAAACTGGATTAAATGCTAATCATTTGGAAAGTGCACTTATTGAGATTCTAGTTTGGAGACCTTGAGTGTGGAAGTCACATTTCTTGAGGCCAGAATGTCTTTGCCAGTCTGTTGCAGAGAGGAAAAACTCTTGGTTTTTACATTCCAGTGGCGAGGATGAAAGTGAGCAACTGTCCAGAACGAAGGCCCGCCGGATCGCCACGGGTCACACGGCTCGCACCAGACGGCTTCGACTTCTACATGCGCCTGTAAACACCGTTTTGTACGTAGCTGCGGCCTGCATGCCCTGAAACCAAACTAAGACGCACGCATCGAGCTGCAGCTTGGCCATGGAACTAAAGAACATTAACAGGCACAATAAACTTCAACCATTTTAAAGAATCCTGTCCATCATGGAGCCTCATTGTGAGGAGTGAAAAACACTTCTGCCTGCTAAGTGCAACCATTACCATCTAGTCCAAAATCACTCATCGCAGTCAAGACACATTCGCTTGTACTCACAACACACCCACAGATCAAAGTGGGGTTTTTTTTTTTTTTTTTTTTTTTTTTCGTGATTCATACCGCATCGCTCTTGGGACAGAATTGTTATCAAGTGTTTCACCACTCAAGTAATGCCAAGATAATAATCTCCCTGCTCTGTAACAACATGTACGCCGGTTGTCGGGAGCACCACTTGTCAGGCAAGATGCTCGCTCTCTCTCTCTCTCTCTCTCTCTCTCTCTCTCTCTCTCTCTCTCTCTCTCTCTCTCTCTCCTGAGTGCGTCTGCTGAGCGGTAAAGTGAAGCCGGATTGATATCCCCTCCACCCACCCTCATCATCAGCGAGTGACTGAGGGCCAACCCCCCGGAGGCTCAACCCTGCCTCAGACGCTCCGATCATAACGAGAACGCGACCGTCTGACACCAGCATACCTGCTGCAGAGGAACAGAGGAGACGAGAGAGAGCGAGAGAGAGTACATCGTGTTTGTGTGAAAGGGAGCTTTGATGTAGTGAGAAGTAACGCGTAGGAGAGACCGAAGAGCGACGCGTCACTTAAGCTAGCAATCAAAAAATAAAACGTCCTCAAACACTTGAGGCGGCGATCTCTAGAGAAGACGTATTATGCTCATTCTCAGGTTCATTCTTGTATTGGGGGTTTCTACTAGAGCTCGTTCACGTGCTCGTTTAGCGCTTCGATACTTAAATACAGTATTTATAGATTTTAGTCTTGGGTGATTTTGAATTTCTCTTTGCGTGAGAACAATGAAATTGTGCTGAGGTTTAGCACTCTGGAGTCTTTTTGTTGATACACGTGCTTCAAGTTTTCCGAATTTGTGTACACAGGTCCGTTATTGTAGTGGAGAAAACGTCACCAAATACTCCCGGTATTCGTAATACTGCAAATACTGCAATACTCTTATCGGCGGTGCCGTATCACCACTGCGTTACCCTCCTTCAGCGATAGCGACTGAACAGACATTTATTGAAATGAATATCTTCAAGATTGCCACTTTAACTTTTCAAAGTCACGGAGTCTTCTTCTTTTTTCCTGGCTGACCCGAACGCATCTTCCATTCGCCGGCTGTTTGAAAATGACTTTGCCAAAAATGTGCGCTCCCGGTACCTCTGGCAGGCAAATAAGAGACTTTTTTCGTCTGCTTGTTTTTAAAAAAAAAAAAAAAAAAGGCACATCCAGCCTGTGAGGGGATAACAGCAACAGCTCGACAAACACCGCTGCGGGAGCTCGTCGGGAGTACGCAACGAGCAAACCGGTGATGAAAGAGGAGCGCCAGAGGAACGACGCAAACTTAACGACCGGCCACGGTCAAAGAGAGACGGTGCTGCAGCCTGCGTCCACCCGTCTGTCTTTACTTCTTCTTCTTCTTCTTCTTCTTCTTCTTCTTCTTCTTCTTCTTCTTCTAAACAGCGAACCTTCAGAGAAGTTCAAGGCCATGGGCAGAAATAAAAGCCCCATTAAAATGGCTCCACATGCAGTTTCAAAGAGCGGTTCAAATAACCACATACACTCTCTCACTGTCCCAATTACACGTATACACACACACACACACACACACACACACATATGCTGACACTTCCATGCTTACACAGACCTGCAACATATCCAGCTTTCTGTCAAGTACACATAATGGGCCGGACAAGACCGGGGGGGAAAGCGACGAAAAGGGGGACAGAGGAGAGCTGTGCGCTGTGACTGCTTTTTAAGTTTGTTGCAGAAAAAATATATAAATAGCGCGCGGGCTGACAGCGAGCTCTCTGACACACTGGGTGTAATGCAGCCGTTGCTTGTGGCTGACAGAGAAAAAGCACAGCTACTTCATTAAGTGCGAAGGAAAAGAAAGCGGAGGACAAAGCAAACAAAGCAAGAGTTGGGTGAAAAAGAAAGGGGTGAGTGAGTGAGTGTTGGGGGTGGGTGGGTGGGTGGGTGATGGAGGGGGGGTGAGGGGGTCTTCTTCTTCCTTTCCATCTCGCTCACAGTGGAGACTCGGGCAGCATCTCTATAGGTAAGCTTCCCCCGTCACTTGGGCCTCCTCACATTGCCAAGGCTGCTCGGTTCCCACAGTGTGTCCGGGCCTGGATCTGGCCTTCCTATATATACGCGCTCAGGCAGCCCGGGCGTCTTTAGAGACCCCCAGGCCCCGGAGCAGAGGTTACACCAACACAAACCAGCCACAGCAGCATGTCAGCCCCACACCAACCGTTGCCTTGGTGCCGCCGCATTAACGAAGAGCTCCCGACTCCGTTCGAGGGAAAGTGATTTGCCATGACGTGCATGGCTCCCCTCGCTCCTTTCCTTCTCTTTTTCCCTCGCTTGTTGCTGCTCGCTCACTGAGAAACCTGCTCTCTCTCTCTCTCTCTCTCTCTCTCTCTCTCTCTCCTCTCTCTCTCTCTCACTGTCTGTCTGTCTCTGCACCCTTAATCTCTCCTGTTTTCACCCGGTCTCTCGATTTTTCCCATTCTTTGTCATTCTCTCCACCACATCCTCAAATCTGCCCTCCCTCATTCCACTGCTCCCTCGCTCCCTTTTTTTTTTTTCTTCTTCCTAGAGTAATGACCGAGGCCTGAAACACTGTGCCGTGATTAGACTGACTGATGAAAGACAAAGACTCTTCTCTGCAACATCTGCATCGAATAAATATTGAGATGACAATATATAAGTCTTCATCGCTCATCCCCTCCAGTTTTTTTCCCCCCAAAAATTCTTCCCAGCTTGAAGACGTGCCACAGAGTTGCCACCAAACATCAAACGCGATATTTATTTTTCAGTTCGGCACAAAAAATATGCTCACAAATAACTGCGGAGCCGAGAAAAAACACACAAAGAGAGCGCGTCGCTGCCGAGTCGCTCGACCTCGCACCGACACAAAAAAACAAACGGGAAACC
>NW_027176823.1:0-24367 GCF_023349555.1 Cebidichthys violaceus
GTAGTGGTGTGGAAGAATAAGGTAGAGTAATAGAAATACTCAAGTAAAGTACAAGTATGTCAAATGTGTACTCAATTGCAGAACTTGCAGCACATGTACTTTGTTATATTCCATCACCGTCCTTCTCCTACTCTCTCTGTCTTTGTCTCTTCCCTATGAGCCTTGCTGCTTGTTTGCATTGCAAACCTCATACAGCAGCCATGTAGGATTGGAGTTAGTAGTGTTCGTGTCTGACGTGAACACGCTGCTAGGGCCAGCATGCTGAGCTAAAGTAGTATCCTTCACTCACAAGTCTCAAGAACAGCAGTGAGGTTTCACTTCCCCATACTAATGATGTCAGGCTGAGCAAAACTGCAGGGATTTCTATTTTGACAGGCGTGGTGTGCTGCCTCCGAACCAGCCAGTGTGTGTTTTTTTTAGTTTTTATCCTGACCTCTCCCTGAGCATCCCCTCTTCTCCCTGCACCAGCCTGACATTCTACACACACACACACACACACACACACACACACACACACACACACACACGCAGCACGCCACGTTTCCTCCCAAAGCACTAATTACACTTGGATGGTATTGTTGTTATCATTTCATCTCCACAGTTTTCAAGATGACACGATGCTAAGAATATACTTATTTTTAGCGGTGAATTTTGAATTGGCGGTAACTACAGAAAAATGACACATCAGCGACGGCAGCTTGTGACCCTGAAACTGAAACGAGAATGTGTACCTGTTATAAATAAACAGCCGCATCTGATTAAATAAACTTGTTTCAGTGCTTAATCCTTCCATTCCTCATTGGAACGGTCTCACCTATAGGACTGGGTTTCACCAGCTATTCATAAAACCATAACTTTGAAGTCCTGCCTACGTTCTAAACAAGCTAGTTTCAAGCTAGCGATTTTGTGTTGACCGTATTCAATTCACTTTAACAGGGACGTATGCTAGCAAGCTAACGGAAGTTTTTTCCGTTAGATTAGTCAGCTATGCAACAGTCATACCTAGCAGCTCCCGGGTGCTAAATTCCAAATATTCCGAGTATATTCTGCTTCCACACGGCTCTCAACATGGCCAAGGCTAGGCCGGCTGCTCGCAGCTAACGGTGCTAACAGCGCAAACAACAGCAACAGCGCTGACAGTGTTTAGCCGAGGGTGGGTGCTTACGCTTCCGTGACGACGCCGTCGGTTCGAACAGCGTCATCAGCTGCAACCGCTGTATGATCGCAGGGCGACGGCCGTTAGCTAGCAAGTGGGGCACGCTCACATGCTAAAAGGCATGTGTTGGCGGACCGAGAACTAGTTTGTGTGGTGCAACCTGTTTCATTCAGCAGATGATGGTGAGTCTCCGCTTACATCATAACTAGAATAAGTTTGAACCAGAAACAGAAAAGAGAGATTTAATGCTGTCTGCATGCCACTGAGACAGAAGAACTTGTGTGAGACACTACCATGTGTATGCCATATGCATATTTCTTTTGATCCAAAAATCTGCAGTGTACTGCAACACACCCCCTCACAACACCATTCCTCTTTTGAATCACCGTCCATGTCTTTGTGAATTCCTGGTGAAGGCATGAATAAGTTAAACCAGAGGGGACTGTATGGCTCAGATATCCTCCTGTGTAGATCTGACCCTGCACCGCCGCCTTTGTGTTCTTCTATGCTCTCAGAATGCTCTCATCATTTTGACATCAAAGACGCTGTCCAGATAGCAGTCTCCTCACATGGATCATAGCTGGAGGTAACCTTGGAGCTTCCTATGCATGCCTGCAGGCCAGGCTACACGTGTGTGTGTGTGTGTGTGTGTGTGTGTGTGTGTGTGTGTGTGTGTGTGCGCCAATATCCCTTTGGTCTTTGCATAGAAGTAGGAGATCATGTGATAGAGCAGATTAACACTGCAGTCTAATGCTGGACAGGAAATAGTTTGTCTCTGTCTCTGTCCCTGTCCTGCAGCCAGACCGTTGTCTCATTTAGCTAATGGATGAGTGGAGTAATTAAACACAAAAGTTGGTTAGAAAAGGATGGTAGAGGAGGAAGTCACTGTACTAGTAGTAGTAACCAGGTGTATTACCAGGCGGAAAACCTGGAAATATTGAACTTGCGGAAGTGATTTAAACTTGCATTCTTTCTAGTGGCCAGCAGGGGGCAACTCAGGTTGCAAAAAAGAAGTCTGGTTGTATAAAAGTCTATGAGAAAATGACTCTACTTCTCTCTTGATTCATTACCTCAGTAAACATTGTAAACATGAGTTTATGGTCTCAACCTCTAGTTTCAAGTCTTCTTTAATACAGCATGATGTTTGTTTATAAAATGATGGTCCATTTAGACCATAAAGCCACGTAAGCTTTAGGGTGCGGCTGCTTTATGATTAACAGGTCGCCACCACGACTTCTCGTTCTTCGACGTAACCCTTTCACAGTGTGTCTTCGGTTCACGAATGTAACCGTGGTGGTCGCCCCCCAAAAATGTCTTCTGGAGCGTTTGGTTGTTCTTAGCTCCACCCTTTCGTGTCACATCTGGTTGCAAAAAAAACCAACAAGATGGAGACGGCCAAAATGACTCAAGGCTTCAAAACTGTAGTCCAAAAAAAAAAAAAAATGTGACTACGTCCACTTCTTATACACAGTCCATGCTTTTAACCAATACAGCCGCACAGAGTCGCTCAAACATTTTTAAAGATCTTATCACCTAAGTTATCCTTAAACCTGACTGCTGACTTTCTTTGCTTGGAAGATTATGAAAACTGGGCTCTGGGCTCAACCTGAAGGCAGTCATGACCGCTCAGTCAGTACGCAGCACGGACTTGTGACATACAAGCAGCACATTTCCTCTTTTACACACTCAGAGGCTTCCACCGCACATGTTAATACTAACAAATTGTTTCACGATGAGTCCTCGAGTGCTGTTTTTAACGCCTGTGTTCGGTGTCCCCCCCCTCTCCCCATGCCTCTGCGTGTGTTCGAGTGTAAACGTACCTCAAAGTCACGTTTGAGGGCCCTCTTCCCCCTAAACGGCGGCGTTTTGAAGCCGCTGTCCCGAGGCATTACCCACCGCCCGGCTGCAATCGGTTTAATTAAAGGCACTAATATGAAAGGATTCTGCTATTCTGTTAGTTTTACATTTCTATTTTTTTTTTTTTTACTGAATAAGAAGCATTTTCCAGCTGTGTTTTATGCATGAGCTCATCCAAATACCAAAATTTAAAACCTGCCAAACAAATGAAAAAACCGAATAGTCGTATATATATTGTGTTTGTATGTGCATTAGATTTAAATCCCTGTCAAGTGCAGAGTCTTCACCGTCCAGAGGAGCTGCAGATGCTACTCTTCATCGACGGGATTATTAGGTATCAATAATTGTATGTTTTATTCATCAGCATATGTCATCGCGTGTACGCAGTCATGTATAATGCAATGTGTTTACGTGTGCGCTCTGGTTCTCCCGGGAGGCCTTCGCTCGAGGCCCACCGGTGTAAAGAAGTGGGTCAATCCCACAGCGCCGCGCGGTGAGAGTCAAGCCGCGACGGGGTTCTGCGAGAAGCCGAGAGAGGGAGGGAGGGAGGAGCAAAGGGCCCCCGTGAATCAGAGGCAGCATCGCATGTAGCCGTCAAAGCATCCGCCGGACGCATGCGGCGCGCGCTCAGTGTACGCTCTGCAGGCCGCCTACGTGGGCGGACTGAGCGGCGAGCTAATCAGATGTGTTATTTGTACGGGGCGAAAAAAGCGAGGCTGCTCGCGGAAACATGTGAGAAATCTCTGTCTTTGACCTTGAATCTCACTTTCACGCCCCGCCGCGGTTTTTTTTTTTTTTTTTTTTTTTTGACGGCCCGTCACACGCGGCCCGATTCAGACACCTTTTGAAGGACGCGTTGAGGGGCTGAGGGAGAGCGAAGCCTTCAGAGCAGCACGGCGATGCGTCAGAGATATTTCCGTGTCTGCTAGATAGGCTAATGTTACAGCCAACGCTGATTCACTCGGTTGCAAAGTTGTTTTCTTTAAAGATTCAGAACGCGTTTCGCAAATACTAAACAAATCTGACACGACAACGCTGTTAAGTTCTGAGCTACGGCTCTCGCTTTGATTCGGTTTGCACGGTGGGGGTGTTGCTCTTTTCTTCTCCTCTTTCGTCTCCATCCCTAACACAAGATGCCGTCAGAAGTCTTCTCCCATGGGAAGAATGCGACAGATCCCACATTGTTCATTGTTGTTTGTCTCTTCTTGAAAAGAAAGGCAGAGAGGAAAAAATAAATAATAAACTTGTGGGCCAGAACGTGGGAAAAAAAAAAATGGAATTACAAAGATCACATTTTCATCCTCTTTGATGTGATGTGTTAAGAGAGGGCTTTGGGTGAGTTGGTGTGTGTGTGTGTGGGGGGGGGGGGGGGGGGGATGATGATGTTTGCATGAGTGTGTCATGACAGAGAGTGGGGGGGAAGGAAAAAAAAAAAAAAAGTGAGAAAGGGACAGTGAAAAGGAGACCTCTAGGGAGGAGGAGGGTGTGTGTGTGTGTGTGTGTGTGTGTGTGTGTGTGGGGGGGGGGGGGGGGGGGGGGGGGGGGGGGGGTCTACAGTGATGAGAAGCTGTCCTTGAGGGTTTGAGATGCATAAAGGGAGGAGATTGCTCCATACAGCGAGAGTGGGCTGTTTATTTACTGCAAAAAGAAGCTGTCTCCCTCCAGGGCTTTCCAGGGGAGCTGGTCCCCATCGCTACCTCGGGCTCCAGCACCTCCCCCTCCGGCTAAAACCCCCAGTTAAGCTCCGCCCAGCCAGGGGAGACAGCAGAGAGAGAGAGAGAAAAGAGAGAGAGAGAAGAGAGAGAGAGAGAGAGAGAGAGAGAATCTCCTCCCATAGCCCTTGGCCGCGTTCTCTCCGTCTGGAGCTGAAAAAAAACCGGGGGTAACCACGCAGCGCCTCTGCCTCCGCACCAAGGAAAACAAGCGCACTCCTAACGCCAAAGAAGTGCTTATTAAATCACAGACAGACTTGCAATTGCGCTGTGCAGCCAGTCAAAATAGGAAATAGTTTTGTTGTTGCTTTATTCGCGCTGCCTCCCTCTCATTCCACATGCTTTCTTCTTAACCTCCTCCGAATCAACCCGGACTCTCTGTCTTCTCGGTTTGGTCCCCCCCCTCCCTCTCTTTTTCCGTCCTTTCATCTCTCTGTTTGTGAGAAATGGCGTGTGGCTGAGGCAAAAACATGGGACATGACAGCCAAGCGGCAAAAACACATGCAGATGTGACAGTATGAGAGGGCCACTGGAGGGCAGAGAGAAGGAGGGAGTATTAGGGAGAGAAAATGACAGGCACAAACAGAAACTCTAATAGAACCGAGACAGACATGGTGAGAGGAGAAAAAAAACACTGTGCAGGAGGGAATGAGAGAGAGAGAGAGCCTGAGGGAGGAAATATTTGAAATAGTGAAGGAGATTGTTAGTGAGGAGAGAGAGGGAGGGAGGGAGGGAGGGAGGGTTGGGGTACACTGTGAACAGTAGATTGTGGGGGCGCATGTTGTCGAGGTGGCCTAGGTCCCTGGTGCCCTCCTGTTTCATGGCTCTCACAGCCTGTCAGTGAAAACAGTCCAGCCATGTAGACAGCTGTGCTCAGGAGGCTGCGGGGGCGAGAGGAGAGGAAGAGGATGAGGAGAGGAGAGGAGAGGAGAGGAAGTGGACAGGAAGAAGACAAGGAGAAGAGGAAAGGAGAGGAGAGGAGCGGATAGGAAGCGGACAGGAAGAAGAGAGGAAGAGAACAAGGAGAATAGGGGAGAGGAGAAGATGAGAAGAAGAGGAGAGGATCAGGAAGAGGAGAAGGAGAGGAAGATGACAAGGGGAGGAAGAGAAGCGAAGATGAAGAGAGGAGAAGAGAGGATATGACAGGAAAGGAAAAGACAGAAGAGGAAGAGGAGAGGATAGGAGAGGGGAAAAGACAAGGAGAGGAAAGGAGAGGAAAGAAGAGGAGAGGAGGAGGACGAGGACAGGAGAGGAAAGGAGAGGAAGTGGACAGAAAGCAGAGAAGAAGTGAACAAGGAGAATAGGGGAGAGGAGAAGATGAGAAGAAGAGGAGAGGATTAGGAAGATGACAAGGAGAGGAAGAGAAGCGAAGACGAAGAGAGGAGAAGAGAGGATATGACAGGAAAGGAAAAAGACAGAAGAGGAAGAGAAGAGGATAGGAGGAGAAGAGGAGAGGACCTTTGCTTTCCATTTTGCTCTTCATCTCCAAGCAAATGTCTGAGCTCTGCCATATTTGTTCTATTTATCTGCTAAAGTCCCACAAAGGAAACAAAAGCCCCGACAATATTTACTTGTCTGTTTGTTTCGTGTGCGTTTGTTTTTGCCTCTGTCAGTCACCTCTAACCATGCAGACTAAAATGTCCCCCCTCCGCTGTCTGTGCCCCGTGTTAACCCACTTCCTCGAGGCTATGGTGCATTTTTCGAGAAACGAGTGTGTGTGTGTGTGTGTGTGTGTGTGTGTGTGTGTGTGTGTGTGTGTGTGTGTGTGTGTGTGAGGGCATATTAGAGGAGAAGAAACCCGAGATGGAAGCGTTGCATTGAGCGATAGACGGGCAGAACTGCCACGCTGCCACTTCCACTCGCTGGAAATCAATCACAGGTTCTATTGGCCCCAAAAAGTCCAGGCCGGGGGCTAATGGGACGGATTCATCTTCACTCCCACAAACAATACATCTCCCGACGTGGAGGCTTAAAAGAATATGACAGCTCGTCATCCAGAGCGTCTCTATGCGTTAGTCCCTTTTTTTGTGTTCGCGTCCTCAACATCAGAGGGATCACACAGATCAACGCTCTCTCCTCTTCCCTTTGAAGGGACAAGTGCTGTCCCTGAGGCCTCCCCTCTCCCTCCCCCTGTCCAACCCTCACGAAGGGCCTCCGCTCACCTCCCCTCCTCCCCTCCTCCCCTCCTCACCCCCCCCCAGCCCTTCCTGCCATCTCGGCCTTGTTTACGAGCCTCTCCCCTGGAAGGACAGGTTAATAGAGGACCTGGCTCAGCTCAGGCCCGCCTGGTTCTCGTTCGCTCCCTAATAAGACATTTCATCTCCTGCCTGCCAGCGGCAAAGCTCTCCCCAAAAACACCGTGTCCAGTATATATGTGTGTGTGTGTGTGTGTGTGTGTGTGTGAGCAGAGTGCCTCAGCTATACGGTGGCCTTGAGGTGCTAAACACGGTCACATTTCTCTGAAGAAATGATCACATTGCAAAAAACACCTTGTTATTTTACACACACACACACACACACACACACACACACACACACACACACACACACACACACACACACACACACACACACACAACTTTTCAGAAAACAGTCACTCTTTTACAGTTTTTACATTCCTTACATTGTTTCGAGTGTGATCATTTTAGAAGAGACTATAAATAACGTTTGGCCATAAATCTGACTTTCTGCTGCAATCAAGGGTGAAATGATTCCTAGAAAAACATCAACGAGGATTCCTTAAATTCTATCGTGACGTGTTCAAACGCAATCTTGTAAAATGTAGTTTTTGGCAAGAAACTTGAATAAATACAGTTGTGGGAAATGAGATATTTTATACAGATGTGATCCCAAATCCATTCAGAATTAAGAGGATAAAGATGGTGAGTATCTTTCTCTTCTTGTTTTTTGTGTGTGTGTTATGTATTTGCTGACCCGTTTCTCACTTTCTTAAATGTTGTGTTTCGCTCCTCAGGGCCACCGTACTCCAGCCCCGCAGTCAAACAACAGACCAATGAAAGTCGTCACCAGCACACAAGGTTACTCTGTAAATCAGCTCCCGAGGACAGTGAAACGCAAGGACTGTGATCTTTTTACTGGGGGGACGAATGAAAGACAGGAACTGGAGGAATGGGGAGCCAGGCCTGGTCCGTAATGCCGGGGCTTTTCGGTGGTTTAAATCACCTTGACTGGCCGAGCACTAAAAGCAGGCCGGCTTCCTCCCGTCCAGTGGGAGACCAGGGAGGCTCGGTGTCCGTTAAACAATGTTCACCTCACCCTCTGGAACCCTGGGAGGGAGAGGAAACGGCATGTCCTTGGGGCTTCAACTCTGACCCCTCCTCCCTGATGAAATATGGGCCCTGCCCTGTGGAGTAGACTTGTTAGAACTCAGGTCTCTAATGGGCAAAAGGATGTGTGTGTGTGTGTGTGTGTGTGTGTGTGTGTGCTCTTCGTCGTGGCCTTTGTGTGTTCGAGCTTCTTTTTGTGAGTTGTTCTTTTGGAATACAATTACATGATTGCAAATAACTCAAAAAACAGACTATTAGATAGAAATTGTTAACTTCCTATTGCAATAATACGGAACCCAAAGGAATCTAATTATATTTCAGAGAACTAATGTTCCTTTTATTGTTCTTTCTATGCAATAATAAATCTAGGAGAAGAGCATTACTGTTTTATTAGTTGTCGCGCTTCATATGCAATCTTCCCAGCTTTGTGTTTTTGCAGAATGAGTGAGTGTTTACACAGGCCAAGCTGATGCTTTGATAGATGTGCCGGGGAAATGACCTATGTGTAATACCAGTTGCTCTGTTCATTCATATTCGATATGATACTTGGCACATGATCCATCAGCAAAGCACAGTGACCTTTACCATACTGGTGAGCAGCTTCTCACTCGGTGTTTTAGATAAGGGAGGATTTATGCCCTCTGAAACCGCTGTATATGGAGGTGAACCGTGACATTTGGTGAGGATTTAAGGGCTATTCTGCCCGACAAAAGTCAGGCATATAATTCAGACCTTATTTCACCTCATTTAATCTATTTCTGCAGGCTGCTCCCATCCAGCATCCGTAGCAAAAAGCTATGAAAAATATTGCGTCGTAATTCGGAGATATCCTATAAAATTATTTTTATTATTATCCACAAAATGAGGAAGTATAAAGACTGCAAAAGCACACAAAGGACAGACGAGGACGGGTCCAACAGACAGACCGCTGTTCCCTCTGTCCCGTACTTCAGTAACGACACCTCTGTGGTCATTTTTACCCAAACGATGATCTTTTCCTCAACCTTACTAAGTATTTCAGGAAATAGTCCTAAGCCTAACTAAGTATTTCAGGAAATAGTCCTAAACCTAGCGGAGTATTTCACGATCTTTTCCTAAACCTAACTTAAGTATTTCACGATCTATTCCTAAACCTAACTGAGTATTTCACGATCTATTCCTAAATCTAGCGGAGTATTTCACGATCTTTTCCTAAACCTAACTAAGTATTTCACGATCTTTTCCTAAACCTAACTAAGTATTTCACAATCTATTCCTAAACCTAACTGAGTATTTCACGATCTATTCCTAAATCTAACTGAGTATTTCACAATCTATTCCTAAACCTAACTGAGTATTTCACGATCTTTTCCTAAACCTAACTAAGTATTTCACGATCTTTTCCTAAACCTAACTAAGTATTTCACAATCTATTCCTAAACCTAACTGAGTATTTCACGATCTATTCCTAAATCTAACTGAGTATTTTACGATCTATTCCTAAATCTAACTGAGTATTTCACGATCTATTCCTAAACCTAACTAAGTATTTCACGACTATTCCTAAATCTAACTGAGTATTTCAGGATCGATTCCTAAATCTAACTGAGTATTTCACGATCTATTCCTAAACCTAACTAAGTATTTCACGATCTATTCCTAAACCTAACTGAGTATTTCACGATCTATTCCTAAACCTAACTGAGTATTTCATGATCTATTCCTAAATCTAACTGAGTATTTCACGATCTATTCCTAAACCTAACTAAGTATTTCACGATCTTTTCCTAAACCTAACTTAAGTATTTCACGATCTATTCCTAAACCTAACTGAGTATTTCACGATCTATTCCTAAATCTAACTGAGTATTTCACAATCTATTCCTAAACCTAACTGAGTATTTCACGATCTTTTCCTAAACCTAACTAAGTATTTCACGATCTTTTCCTAAACCTAACTAAGTATTTCACAATCTATTCCTAAACCTAACTGAGTATTTCACGATCTATTCCTAAATCTAACTGAGTATTTTACGATCTATTCCTAAACCTAACTAAGTATTTCACGACTATTCCTAAATCTAACTGAGTATTTCAGGATCGATTCCTAAATCTAACTGAGTATTTCACGATCTATTCCTAAACCTAACTAAGTATTTCACGATCTATTCCTAAACCTAACTGAGTATTTCACGATCTATTCCTAAACCTAACTGAGTATTTCATGATCTATTCCTAAATCTAACTGAGTATTTCACGATCTATTCCTAAACCTAACTAAGTATTTCACGATCTATTCCTAAACCTAACTGAGTATTTCACGATCTATTCCTAAACCTAACTGAGTATTTCACGATCTATTCCTAAACCTAACTGAGTATTTCACGATCTATTCCTAAACCTAACTGAGTATTTCACGATCTATTTCTAAACCTAACTGAGTATTTCACAATCTATTTCTAAACCTAACTAAGTATTTCATGATCTATTCCTAAACCTAACTAAGTATTTCACGATCTATTCCTAAACCTAGCGGAGTATTTCAAAATCTTTTCCTGAACCTAACTGAGTATTTCACAATCTATTCCTAAACCTAACTAAGTATTTCACGATCTATTCCTAAACCTAACTGAGTATTTCACGATCTATTCCTAAACCTATACAGTAGTTTTGTTGCCTAAACCTAACTGAGTTTCCTGTGAAGATGGACGTTTATTTTAATAAGGCGGTATGCATGTAACAAGCTGAAATTCTTGGCTTGAGGAGTAACTTTGGGTAGGGTATCATATGAGGATACGTTGATATCTGTGAGAGTACTTTCTCTGAGGTACAGTAAGATAGGTTGCCAGTATTGTGCCAATAGCGCGACAAAGCCGAAGATGGATACATGAAGGGTTTATATAATTTTACTGCGGGGGAAACGTTTTTTTTTTATTAATCAAACGTTAACTCATCTACCAGAAATACCCACCAGGCAATAAGGAGTTAAAAATAACTCCATGTAATAGCATATTCGGTGTTGCCTCACTGATGGGCAACGAGCTCAAATTGACATTGATGTTCACTATGAATAACAGATGCACATGAACAAACAAGCAGGATTTGAGATTTTCCACTTCCCTTCAAATCCTCCTGCTGCGGCTGTTAGTCGAGGTAATTAAGAGTCGTCTCTGTTTCCATGGCACATCTGAAATACAAGCCGCCTTTGTACAAATTGATCCGTAGGATGTCCCTCATACTGCGCCTGGTGTTCCCCTAATTGACAATGCAATGTGTTTCCATTTTTTGCTATTTTACATTTCAAATGATGGATGAAAAAGGAAGGCTGCCTTCTGCCGACGCAAAAGAAGCACCTTCAGACTGGGGATGTAACCTAGCAACCAGGGAGTCACTGTGTGAGAGAGCACGGAGAGAGAAGAAGAAGAAGAAGAAGAAGAAGAAGAAGAAGAAGAAGAAGAAGAGGGGCTTCCTCTTGAGCAATAAAGAAAACCTTTAAAACTCATTCTAGTTTCTTTGTTTTAGCTTTAGTTTTTACATTTTAGCTTTAATTTGACGGAGGACATTGTAGAAATTGGGGGGGGGGGGGGGAAGAGACAGACGGGTATGACATGCAACAAAGGTCCAAATCGAACCCGGGACATTGCGATTACTTGCGCTGTAACCACTCAGCTACCAAAATTCGCTGCTTGACGCCTTTGTTTGACCGGCTATTTTAGGATCTTTGAGTACGTCTCTCTCTCTCGCCCAAGGATTCATGTATTTTTAGGCTCAGCTCATGTTTCCTGCCTTTTTCTTTGTGCCTGCTTCATTTGTGAACAGCGCTTCACCCTTTTTCTATTTCTGCCGTGCTGCCTGCATCTGTTGCACGGAACCGCATGGGAGGATGGATTTGTGGAGAAATGGGGAAAGGGAGGACGGTGGTGTGTGTGTGTGTGTGTGTGTGTGTGTGTGTGTGTGTGTGTGTGTGAGAGAGAGAGAGGGCTCAGGAAGAGGGGAGGAGGGACAGAGGGAGTGTTTTCCATCTGCTTTTTGGCTGAATGTATTCTTTTTGTTTGAGGCCGTCATGCTGGGCAACATGTTTGTTTGTGAATATGGCTGTTTCACCATCTGGACTCGTACCTATTACAGAACACACTCTTTGTCCTTGTTTATACTACATTTGTGCTTGCTGTGTGCACCAACTCCTTTCAGACTTAACACAATTGTATGTGTAGTCCTCTGTAGTTCACGCTGCAGAAACACAGACCGGTCTTGAGTGTCAAGATGTATTAATGTTTCCCTGCTGCTACTATTATGACGAAAACCACAATTTCAGCTTTTCAAGAGAGAAGAAAATGACTTTTTTAAAAAAGGCAAAGCTGGCGATATTACATGTCTTTGTCATTGTCAACAAAAGCATTGCACATGAAAAGACCGAAACCAACAATGCATTAGTCTGTCTCCCAATACCCTCCGACTCATATGTGATACTCCAACACATTTGTTACTGCCTAAAACGCACTAAAAGAGAACTCCACAGATCATTGCACTCCTATTACATTGTCGCTTTGACACTTTTCAAAAAGTAAAGACAGTAGAACCAGATAAATCATCTTTTTTTTTTTTATGCCATGCTTTCTTCTTCCCTGTTAAAACCTGGCGCCTACATTGCCCACAACGCAACGCAGCCAAAGATATTTTGGTCGGACATTCAGAGTGTTTTATGCTAGTAGCGGCTAATGTAGGCTTTGTACAACGTTTCCACATTATGCAGTAGGACTCCCCTCACATCCCCGTTTTAAAACACGGCACTCATATACAGTATATGTACGCAAAACACAGGTGGTGACGGTTGAGCCGGCTAGAAGCTAACGGTGCTAACAGCGCAAACAGCGTAGACAATGGCTAACAGTGCTAACCTGGAGGGGAACTGGATTGTGGGCGCTACGTTTGGGTGGGTCGGGACGGCGTTATCGGCGGTAACTGCCGTTAAGAGCGCAGTGCAGAGCGGCGGTGATTAGATAGCCGGTGGGTCACAGACACGGGGAATCACATGCACTAACACGCACTAAAAGGCCCGCAAACCGAGAAGCTCGGATTACAACACACACAAAGGGAGAGGCGACTTCCTTACACGCTACTCCACGATACGTTTACATAGCAAATTGTTGTTTATAGCAAATGTGAAACAGGAGTATGAAGTGTATTTGTTGGAGACCGGGTTGTGCGAGCAATTATTTAAGGCAGCGGGATGGTTTATGTGGGATCGGTTTAAATAAGCCACGGTGCTCATGCTCATCATGACGAAGAAGCAAGTCACACAGTGCAACAGCGTGGCTCATCCGTGTGGTTTTATTCATTCTTGGATCAAACGTCTGAGGCAGAGAGAGATAAGATCTATCGGATGTCGGATACACCGGTATTATTGGTTTGGCCTTTTCAAAAAATATAGAAGATCACTGTTTTTTTAATCTTGACTGCACATCAAATTCATCCAAATCCAACAATCAAAGAGCAGAGTTAATCCAGCGAGGATCATGTGATTCTTCAATTACACAAAACATTAAACTCTACATTGCAGACAGAAGAAGGTTTTCATGGGACACCAAAGACATATCTACTGGTGTTTGAAGCGTAAAGCGTCCCGAGTCCCTCTCTGTTGTTGTTGTCCATAAAGCATCAGCATACGCAAGGATGAGCCTCACGCCTGAATATGAATCGATTTCTCCTCTTAATCAGAGCCTCCTCTTCGGCCTGCGTCTCATTCTCCCCGCCCCCTGAATTTGCATAGTCAAAGCTGTGATCATTTTGATGGCATAGGTACAATTCATCTCAGTCTGAAATGGGGGGGGGTGGGGGGACAATAAATGAGGAAATCATAGAGGGGTGCTCAGAGGCTGATGTGTAGCTCAGAGGCTGATGTGTAGCTCTGCGGCGGCAATGTGATGATTTTTACCGTCTATTGGCTGGAGAAAGGTCAAAGCAAAGGCGCGTTGGAATAGAGGAATAAATAGGCAAGCATACTGCAGTGCTCAGGGAGAGTCTGCCTGCCAATGAAGTCCCAATCTATTCCCCTCACGCTCCCTGTTCACTCCCATTACAGACCTCATCAGCATCAAATCCCCACTAGCAGCAGCAGCACGCCCTCCCCCCACAAACAGTATGCTGCCTCTTTCTCACGGACGCACAAACAAACACACACACACACACACACACACACACACACACACACACACACAGAGACACACCTCATTTGCAGGCCTTGCAAAATAAAGGAGGGCTATTTGTTTAAATCTTGCAGGGCGGTCTCTCTGAGCGTACACGCATTTTAGCGTGCGTGAATCGTTCCCCCGACTCTAACCTACAAATAAACGGCAGCCACTCTCAGATTGTCACATCAGTTTTCATGGTGGTCGTTATCTGCGAGCTTAATGCGACAATCTGAGCTGACAAAAAAGAAGCCTTCATTCCTCAAAACAACCCTACTTTTATTAACCTGAGATAAACCTTTATTATGTACATTCATAGCACCCATTATGGTAGATTCAAGCTGAAATTCAACCCTCTGAACCCAAAGCAGTTTTAGTGTCACAGCTTACTGTCTGTGGACAGTAGAGACCTGCACCCTCTATGGAAACAGCACGACCATGGCTAGAAGTAAGGAGATCCTAAAAATGTCTTTTGTGCAATATAACACAAATCGCCACCATAAAGCATAAAAAAGAAAAAAAGGCAAGTTGAATTTCCTTTATAATTCCTTTTACAAACATTTTAAAATGGGATTTATGTATCCAACATATCTGCCACTGAAGGCTCCACTTGATATGGAATTATTCACATTTTTTTTTTTTTTTTTTTTACAACCTCTGTTCTCCTGCACTGTGCTCAGAGGCCTGCAGTTCAGTCGGAGGTTTCGCTGAATTCTTGTCTCGTGACTGTTGGTCTCAGGATCTGGTTAGGGCGAGTTTTGAATTAAGACATGTAGAATAAAAGTGTTTTTGATGAAACATCGCAATTTCAAGCTTTGTTTTGGATGCCTTTTTAGGATGGAGGTCGTTCGTCACGCGCGATGTGTTCAAGGATCATCGTAAAGATCAAAATCTGACGATAATGAGGTTTTTTTTTTTTATAGCTTCTGGTTATGACAAACAGTACAAAGATTGTTTGTAGAAAAACTTTTCAATCAGAGGATACAGGCTTTAATAAAGAATATAATTAGAATAGAAAAACATGATGCTTTCATGCAATAACTGTGATTGTTGGTTATTTGCCTTATGATGATGACCGGCTGGAGGTCATAGTTTATATTAACCGCTACATCACTGCCCTCTCTGCCCCCGTCCCTCCGTCCTCTCTGCCCCTTCTCCTCCTTCTCACACCTCCCTGTCCCACCGCCCCGAGGCAGTGGACCGATACTGTAGCTGCATCCAGACGAGACACACCACCACCACCACCACCACCTCCACCTCCACCTCCACCTCCACCTCCACCTCGCGGTCCTACTCCCCTCTCTGTCCACCTCATCTCAGCTCGGCTCAGCTAACATGACAGGCCGGGCAGATGATGATAAATGCAGAGGAGGAAAAGCAATTACTGGATCAGTTAGGTGTAGTAGGGAGCGCTCAGGGCACTCATTACCAAACAGACTGTGGAGTTCGGGATGCGCACACACACACACACACACACACACACACACACACTTTCTCACACAAACACACACACACACACATGATGTGCATCTCCACCGGATTCGATGCATCAACAACCAGCGTTGCTCTCAGAGTTACATCTGACAAAGTGATGATGCCATTGTTTTGTTTCATACTTCCCGTTCGTCCAAGCGAATTGAGCCATGAATCATTATCCGCTTAACGCCGCGGCGTACAAAAACATATACACAGAGTACTAATGGCGAAGAACACAAGATCAAAAGTGGCAAGCGGATGACAAGAACGCCGTTACGGCCGCGCGGCGTGAATGGGTGAATAACAGCGCGGCAATAACGTGGCGTGCGTTTGTCGACGCGGACTATAGAGTTGTGTGACGAGCCATCTGCACACCTGTCAAAGCCGAGGAGGCCGAGGAGGATAAGGCAGCCTTCTGTGATTGACAGAAGCACAGAGGTTGTCATAGGGACAGCTGCAGTCCTCGCTGTCCCCCGAGGAGGATGTGAGGAAACATTGATAATAAGGGAAAGACACAAACACACAGAGAGAGAGAGAGAGAGAGAGAGAGAGAGAGAGAGAGAGAGAGAGAGATCGCGGGAAAAGGAAGGGATGATTTTGTATTTACCCTGCAAATGCACACACACACACACACACACACACACACACACACACGTTCTTGCAGGCTAAAACAGAGGCAGTTGCCCGCGCTGCGTGTCTATGCGAGTGGTGGGCGGTGAGATCGCAGGTCAGGCCCACGCAGTCCCCATTCAGCCGTACAGTTTGCAGCACACATGGGCTGCACAGAGGCCAGAATGGCAGACGGAGCAACAAAAGAGCTCATGCATGCATAGATGCAAAAAAACCCAAAAAAAACCAGAAACACGCACATACTTACACACACACACACACACACACACACACAGACACACAGACACACCACGAGGCCCCACCCGGTTGCCCTCTTTGCCTTTGCATTGCTGACCCCTTTCAGCAAAAGACATGATTATAGCTTCATCAATAAACTGTTAAAGAAAAAGCTAGCTATGTTAGCCTGGTTACAGTGAATGAAAACCACAACATGATGACGCACAATGCATTAGGTTTAATAGGGAACGGTTTTACTTTCACTGCAGCGCTTTCTAAGATGGAGCAAAGAAGAGAAAACCGTAGCATGTGGACGGTCTGATGAGTGGCGTTTAAAGACTGTTTGTTGGTCTGAAAAAACTTTCATTTTTCTTCAAAATGTCCAGCCACAATTGCATAAGAGTCCGTGGGTCATAATTGTGGGTTTCCTTTACCACTACACACAGCAAACATGTGATTACAAAAACAGCTGGTTTTCTGTTGGACGTCTAATCGCCGGTTGCATTGCGGTTCGCCGTGATATCACTTTCCTTAACCTTAAGTGTCAGAGGAGGTGTCTGTTTGACTTCGATAATGGGCAGGTTTGCTTGTTTCGCTCCTTGGGGCGTTGTGTCACATGTCCGACCGCGGCTTTTTTTTTTCTGGAACCGGACAGGATGTCCTAAACAGAGTTCACGCTCCGGCGCCGCTGGGAGAAGACGATGTAGAGGCACCGTAGGTGGCGGAGATACATGGAAGTCTCAAAAGTGTGTTTGCGTGGCATCTGTGTGTGTGTGTGTGTGTGTGTGTGTGTGTGTGTGCGTCAGCGCCAGAGTGAATGTTTGTGTATATGGGCGAGTGGGGGTGGCAGGGCTATAATCTGCTCCAAACTGCTTGCGGGCAGAGGCGAGGTGGGCGAGACAGTGATACAGAGAGAGAGAGAGAGAGAGAGAGAGAGAGAGAGAGTAAGGGAGGGGAGGAGGAGGAAGGGGGGGGCAAGCAAGGAAGAAATGAGTTGGCAAGAGAAGAGAAATACAGAAAGAAAGAAAGAAAAAATAACAAGGAGAGAGGGAGGGAGGGAGGGAGGGAGAAGGAGAGGTGAGCAGTGTGGATTCGTATGGATGCTCCACAGCTACTGTACCCGCTGTCCTCTCCCACCCATTGTCATGCCGGGGCTCCGTGGGCGCCGGCGAGGCAGCTAATTCCTCTGACATTTACGCCGCTCTCCGAGTCCTTCGGTGACGCAAGCCTCGGCCCGCTGTCAGCACCCACAATGGCCTCAGGTGGACGAGGGAGACGGCGGACGGTGCAGACGATGGACGAGGAAGCCACCCCCCCCCCCCCCCACACACACACACCCCCCAAAAGAAAGCCGAGCCAAGGTCCTGCATATTGTGTTGTATTGTACAGTATGTCTTGAAAAACAAACAAGGATTAGTGTGGGTGGAAGAATAAGGCAACGGAGCAGTGCGGAGGAGAGGAGCGCAAGGAGATGAAGGAGAGGAAGAGGAGACAAAAAAAAATATGAAAAAAAAAGTGGGAAATTGAAAGTGCAAGGAATTCACAAATTTTCCACTCTTCCATGCCAAAGTATGCACTTGGGTTTTAAATAAATTCACTTAACAATATCAAGTGATACAAACAGAATGCAGCAACTTTTCAGGAGTTTGGCTTATCTGACATCACCGCGCGGAGAATAAGTAATTCACTATTCTAAGTTCTGCATGTGTTGTCAGGTCAAAACTCACTGCTAGGTTGAAGGAATATGAATACAATGTCTCACCATAGGAACACAGTGCCAGCTGCCAACGACAGCTCCCGTTTGTGTGGGTTTGGCGTTTGTGTCGTGAGTATCGCGGTGACCAGGAACCTGAACACAAGGTTCAGGGAAAAGTTAACCCGACGCGCCAGATGGTTTGTTACACAGAAACCATCTGAGAGGCCGTCATTGGAGACAGTTTGACACATTAAAATATATATATATATATATTTGGCAGCTGATTGGGTGAACCATCTGTCAATCAAACTCTCGCCCAAGCCAGTGGATGGAGAGGGGGGGGGTTGGGGGGAATATCGCAAACATCTTTTCCGTCGTGAAAAGCCTTCAGCGTCGTCCTTTGTTCTTCTTACTCTCCAGCTCTGATGTAACTGATGCTGTTGCAGCATCTAAGAGTAGACGGAACCGCTACAAAAAAAAAGTGAAAATCCATACACTCCAGCGTTTTATGTGGGTTTGATAGTGAAGTTCCACCACAGCAACTTCCGCCTCCAACTCGGATTAGTCTATTTGGAGTACTCGACCGCAAGGATCGGCCTACATATGTAGTTTTGATGGACTAGCGTTGAGGCCCGTCACTGTGTGCGTCTTATCTGAACACAGTGTGTGTGAGTTTTCAAAGTTATGCCCAGTTTAAACTTGTGCTGTAAAAGTTAACTTTTCGGAGTGGTTGCCAGATTAGCTTTCAGTTGCCATTTTAATTGTGTAATTACAATACTATGCAGTTATAGGTCAGCTTAAAGGAATACTTCACCCACAAAATGGCCATTCGTATATCAACTACTTGATGTCCAGCTTAACGCTCCCGAGACTTTTTGTTTTTTTTTCGTTCAGGTTCACCTGCTCCGTTGTCAGTTGAATGAATTTGCACTTGCTTTTGTTTTGCGATGTCGACGGGTTAGTCAAACTTTTCACTCCACATTCAAACAACTTCATTTGCGTCACCATGGTCTCTAAAAAAAACAAACAACAACCTGCCTGTGGAGACGTGCCTGGTTCCCGTTCTGACTTGTAACTGCAATATTTAAATATCAATAATGCAACAAATACCAAGAATGTATTTATGGTGGGGGTGCACGTTTTGCTGTTTGCTGTCCCTACTTTCAATATACCAAGTTGACAATGTCAACCCTCACTGTCCAGCCCTCACTATGGCCTTTATTACTTCAATAATCCTCACTAGAAGATATCAGTGGAACGCATCATTTCAGCCGTGACGGCAAAAACACGGTCAGTATGTTCTGTGTGTGAGCTTCTGTAAGAACCAATCACCATCATTATTACTCGCTAAAATTAATTCCCACTAACAGGTTACATCTGTACTTTGCTTGTTTATGCAATCATCACTTTTACACGTCCACTGCAAACACATAAACATGACTGTACTGCCCATTTGTTTCCCTTTTTGTTGGGCTAACATTGTTACATCATACGTGAGTTGTTTTTTTTTTGGGGGGGGGGGGGGGTTTTGGACCGCTCCACTCTTTGAACAATATCACACCTTTTTTTTCTTTCTTTTTCTACCTCTGCGTTCTCGCGTCTTCCCGTCTTGCGCTCCCGCAGGCCGCAAAACCGATAATTGAACATAATTGGAGGAATCAAAAGGCGAACGCGCTCGCAGACACAACCCTGACCACCTTTCAACAACACGTCATTTAAGTAGAGACAAAGTGGAATGCACAATCAGGGGGCATAATGGCACCAGACACGACACCAGGTAAGCGACGAGGCTGGCCCCCGAAACCCCCCCCCCCCCCAGAACTCTATTTTGACAATAGACAGGAGGAGTCCTCCTTCCGTCGCAGCAGACACTCTTATCATTCCTGAATTGCCTTTGCAAATGACTGTAAATAGAATGCAAATATCTCTCTGTGGGTTTTAACGCTCCCAGCTTAAACATGCAAACGATAGATAGAATCCATTCTCTCGCAGAGGGTTGCTCTGCTGACTGTTCCAGTCGCTTGCCTGCACACTAAATGTCCCCCTATGCACAGCATCAGCGCTGGAGTGTTTGTAAGAGTCTGGCATCGCATGCCGGTCCTCTCCATTTTCACTCTGGCAAAGCATTGAACTCACAGACCAGGGAGATAAGTGTTATTGCCGTCCACCGGTCACTGATCGCTCTGAACGAGAGCACTTCTTTCAGTTTCTTTCTCCCCGCTGTCACATCTTCGAGTCCGCAAAAGGCCTCGGGTTCAAACAGAGTTCACGGTTGGAATGGAAAAGATCTGGAGGGACGTTATCTTGGTTTGGATGATAGGAGCGCCGCCGACTGCTCGGAGATGAAATGGCGAGATGAGGAGTGTAAAAGATTGATCGAAACCATTCCCTTTAGTCACCGGGGAGTGATGACAGGTGCTTTCAGAGAACCTGAGAAGAAACAATAGATTCATTCCGCTTTGTCACAATCCCACTGAACCGTATAAAATCATTCAAGCGACATTTTTCACTAAAAGAAAATCAGTTTTCTTTTCTTTCCAAATGAAAGACTATTTCATTTTCTCATGCCTTTCTGTCTGCCAGTACCGATACCAGTACCTTTAAAGTGACACCGATACCAATAGAGTACACACAGTCGTACAGCGTTTACCAAAGAAAACGCCGACCCTCGACCCGCTCGGCGCCTCCGCAAGACGACGCGCGAACAACGAAGGCGTTTACGCCCAAAATTCGCTGTTCGCTGCATTATTCTCCGAAACGCCAGAGGGCGAACAAACGAAATGCACTGTGAACAATCAAGAAGACAACGGATGTAACCGGCAACGTGCCATAAACCAACCTACACAACGCAGAGGAGGAATTGTGATTAAATGTATGAGCAAATATCTCATATTGATGGACTACTTTATTGCCTTTGCACAAGCTCTGTTAAGAATTAGAAGTATTTTGTGCAAATACAAACTAAGCTTACCGCCCCATCCTCCGGCTGCTATGCCCGCCGGCCCACACGTTCAGAGCCGTGTGCAGGCAGGCAATCCCGGCTGTAGGGGTTGCAGCTGGTGCATTAGTGGGCCAATCACATGGTACATCAAAAGGGCACACAAATAGTAATATATTTCTAGATCTTGGACACAAAAAAAAAAAGGGAATCAGACGTGCAGGCATCGTTTGACTGAAGAAGTTTCAATACTGGTTTATTTCTGGCCGGTACCTCAAAAGGTATTGCGTATTGCAGACACCCGGCCTTACACGCACACACTCTGTACAAACACAAACACAAACACACACACACACACACACACATGTATGCAGACGTCGAAATGAAGATTGAAGACAAGGTCCCTATGATTGAGCTGCAAGCTGCGACCCCCTCCCTGCAGCCTCCAGTGCTCACCCAGACAGATCTAAATGATATTGACAGTTGAATAAATTTTCTGCATGAAATCATGTCAGCTCGAGCATGCCAACCCCCCCCCCCCCCCCCCCCCACTGCTACAACCCACTGAAGTGCTAAATAATTACATTAGTTTCCAGAGGCTAATTTGACTGAGAGCAATAATTCTGGTCCCATGCCACCATAGCTGTTTACATGCATCAAATATCGGCGCGGTAACCGAAAATGAACCGTAGGTTAGTACCGCTGCATCCTAATCTATATGTTTGAGTGGTGATAATCAAAACTTTGGAATGTGTTGTAGTCGTGGGGAGATGTTTTGTCTCCAGCAGAAATTAAGACAAGGTAATTATCTCGCTACTTTGGTATTTCAGTGTAACAACTGCCATAGCAACGGCGTTGATGAGTAATCAGCAAACCCTCAAAACAGCCGTTGCCGGTACGCAGAGAAAAGAAGGAATTGCCCGGCGCAAATGAAGGAACCAGATAACTGAGCCGAGTGTTAATTAACAGACATTCATCAGGGCAGATGTGCACCAGGATGACACCGAATAGAGCACACCACGGGCTTTGACATGCAAGTACTCATGGGATATGTAGTTCAACATGGTCAGCCTTGCCTGCCAAAGATCGAGTTCCCATAAAAAGCATTGTTTTTGACGTATCGCAAATGAGTTCCTAATCGTGGGAGAGAGGAAGTAGTGGTGGGAGAAAAAAAATCTAGACAGAAGGTCAACATTCTCTTCATTTAATTTGTGGTCTGTATGTTAAATAATGTAACGTAGTCATTTTAAGCCAAGCTATGAGCTTTTTTTTACTGAACCGAACCAAAGCAGATTGTTTTGCTTTGATTTAATTTCCAACTTTAACCGTGAGTGTTTAAAAAACTGTTTAAAACTGTGACCGTAATCCAGGAGAAAAGACGTTTCCCTCCAAACATAATTTCAGAATGCAGTTCAGCTGCATAGGAAAGTCATTTTGAGCACACAGGGTTGAAACTCCACGAATACATCGCAAAAACAAGCGGAAATCAATACACGAAGCGAAAAAAAGGAATTCAACATAACGATATAAATACACATTAGAAGCACTAAAAGTAAAATCAATCATGTGTAATGTCTTATCTGACGCTAACAGACTTCCAACAGATCCATTCATCATGATCTGTCTGCAAAACGGTGCAAGTTATGAGGCTTATACAGCTTTCATGCCTGTTTAATGGCATATTTAGGGCCGTTAATAGTCACTGTTTACTCCTTAGGACCCGTTTCCCATGGAGCTATACAACAACATTGTAATTTATGACTTTGTGAGATCTTTTATTGCTGTTTAATGACACTGCAATTACAGAAATAACACAGTATCAACATGCTGCATAATGGTTGTGTTTTTTGTAACGCCGCCGAACGCGGTGACCTTTGCACGTTAGCAGGCTGCAGTGCAGCGAGGCCGTCGGGGCTGCAGTTTCCTGAGATGGGTTTTGTGTGTTTATGGTGGAGGACTGTCTGCGAGTGACGTTATGTAAGTGAGTTGGGCCCGACTGGTCTTTCCACTGCTGGAGTTTCTGCCCCCTGGTATTTGGAGCAGCCAACGTCTGATTCCTGTGACTACAAGACTGCCTTCTCTTTATTGTGTGTGTGTGTGTGTGTGTGTGTGTGGGTGTGTGTGGAGGGGGTTGATCTAACTGCATAATAAAGAGCAGTTTACATCATCTAAGAAAAAGAAAGAATCCTCTCTTTTCCTGCAGCCTCTCAGTCAAAACATGACACCATTGGATGACTCTCCATTCGTAGAAGACTCGATGTGTTTCTCTTTTCTTTTCTTCTTCTTCTTTTGAAAGTGGCCCTGCAGTGTGTTTTTCAATATTAGGTCATTATCACATAGATTTTCTCGTACATTGTCATATTTTCTTAGAAAAGTTGCCCTGTGTGAAACAGGAAGTACAAGGATTGGAGAGTGGACAAAGGTCATTGGCTGCAGGGTTAAGGCAACACGGGTTAAGTCTCCTCTCACTGAACATCGTGATTGAGGACAAACAATTCCCTGACACACACATTCAGTAACACACACACACACACACACACACACACACACACACACACACACACACAAACAAAGAGTTTGCTGATGAGAGAGCCAGGGGGTCACCCTGAAGGATTAATGCTGATAATGATAAAAACAGTCCTTCCTCAACACAACTCTAGATAAACACACACACACACACACACACACACACACACACAACTAAACAAAGACTTTGTCTGCACAGCGACAAGAGTTGTGGCTTTTGTGTTTTTAGGAACCAAACCCGCGTTCTGAGAGTCAAATGTGTTTCCCTGTCTGAAACTTAGACACACATGTTCGCTTCCCCTCGCCGCTCACCGTCGTCCCATCGCGCCGTCATCACCCCTGACCCCGGCTCTCAAAAGTAGCTTTTACCCAAATTCGCCCGTCTCCCTCGTCTCATCTGCGCTCCCTTTGGCAGCTGTGTCAACACCCACGGGCCTCCGGCCTTAAACAAACCATCCGCACGGCCATTGTGGAGCTCGCCACTCCCCCCCTCGCTGCAGGAAGGCCGCGCTGACGACTCTATAAACGCTGGTAGTCGGTCCCTGAACAACATTGATTTTGTTCCAATCAATCCGGGGCGGGGGGGGGGGGGGGGGGGAGAGATTGCAACGCATGGTAAATGGCACAGCCCGTGCGCCACAGCATACGTTTCAGCATTAATTGTTGCCGGGCAGACTCGGGGCGGGCCCAGTCGGTCCCGTGAGTG
>NW_027176824.1:0-24169 GCF_023349555.1 Cebidichthys violaceus
TTAATGTTTGATCTTCAGATCAGACATTCACATCTGTTCATGACTCCCATCTTTTATTTCTGGTGAAGTTAAGAAAACAAAGTAGCCTTTCATCTTTGACATACTCATAGTGTTGCCTCTAGATACAGATTGCCCTAAATTAAACTGATATCTACTCTACATCTGTGCTGTTCATTAGGATTTGCTTGACACATTCTTTTTTATTGGGCATCATATTGTCAATTAAATAGTTTTGTTTACAGTGCAGGACACAGTATCTCAAACTTGAGACTTGACTGCTCAGAGACCGTGACATAAGCAGACACATGTGGAGGAACAGCTGTGCCAATGCAGCTTATGAAACCTGCAAGATGAGCGGCTGGGAGAGGAACACAGGGCGGCTAGTGACACCGGGAGAAGACGGGAGAGCAGGGAAATGTACAAAAAGTGAGAAAAACACTGGAAGCAAAGGCCATTCACTGGAAAGAATGACGGACGGAGAGATCCTTGTTAAATGCTGACGAATGGCTGCAAGACCTGTTCTGGGTTCTACAAGGGCATGTTTGCACCCTGACGCCACCTGGTGGTCAAAAGCACTCATGGCATCTATAGAGAGACGGCAAGAAAAGGTTGACAAAAAAGATGTTTCCCTGGGAAAGATAAAGCACTTCATAAATAATTAGACAACCCTGTGTCTTTCTCTGGGAAATTGTATTTCATTCTGTCTCCTGTCTCTAATTTCCTCTCAAATTCACCTCAGGCTTTTACTATAAATAACATTGTGTGTTTAAGTTAAGACACATACATTATGAATTCATTCAACAGCGTGTATAGTGTTATGTTGTGCTGAAAGGAAACAAAGTTGTGTGTTGAAAATAGAATGCTTACAACACCAAGCTTTCCATTGAATAAACTTCTGAAAGTAAAGTAAAGTAAATATCTAAACATGCTATTATATTAATCACTGCATGGGCAGCAAATAATAGAGCAGAAATGACCACAAATTATAGAACTGATCTTTGAAAAAATGATTGATATTTTTTCACGAAAAGCAGCCTTTTCTATTGTTTCAAGATTTCTTACGCTTTTCAAAACTAACGTTTAAAGCCTGCATCACAATAGAAGCCATTCACACAGGCACAAGAGCAGCAAAGCAGAATTTGAACTGAAGTTACATGAAACTAAAGAGCAAAAACATCTCTTTAGAAAAGCAAGGGCATATTACATATTTATTGTCAATAGATTTGGAAGATCGTGAGAGGTAAACTATTCCAAAGCTTAGTGGCAAAAACCGCAAATTAAAGTGAAGCTCTGGAAACATCCAGTGACACTGATTAACCCGACATGGGAGACTTTAAGTCACTATATGGGCAGAATAATTATGAATTTTGCATTGTGAAGTAATAGCTGAAATGTCATATTTAGTTCTGAACTTCACTGTGATGCAATGAAGACAAGCCATCACTGCAAGCAATGTGCTCCCTGACGCCAGACTCAAGATCCAGAGCATAACGGATTACAGTAATCCAGGCATGAGGGCACAAAAACATGGATTCATTTCACAGCACTTTTTTTTTTTTAGCAATAAAACATGTTTGATCTTTGAAACTTTTCTTAATTGGACAAACATGCAAACTAGGAAACGATGAAAGAACTAGAAGAGCGTTGAACAGTCGAAACAACAAAGTCACTGACTGAAAACAAGTAACGAAGGTTTTGTTGCAAGAACGTTTTTATTTCCGTTAGTGCCGAGTTCAAGCTCAGAGGCATTTTGCAGCAAAAGACATTTCTCTTGTTCCAGAATCTAAACATTGCTTTGTGTTATCATTATTTTTTTTTAAAGGCACCTGCAGTTTACAGATTACAGTTTAATCTCTGACAAAGCACAAAACTCGAGTACGACTTGATGTATGGTGGAGTGACAGAAATAATAAATAAGGAAAAATGAGGGGTGGTGATGAAACTCTGCCGTGAACGCAGCAGCCTTCGGTAGGCAGACGGGAGAAGAGTGATGGGCACCTGCACAAACACTCACAAACAGAGACACACAAACACAGACACAGGCATACTTTGCAGTTGAGCGACCTAATTAAATGTGGTTACATGTACAAAACATGATATATATATTTCGAGACGTTAATCAAGCCCAAAAGTCTTACTCAAAAAAACCCAAATATTTACACATAAAACTGGTAAGATGTGGATGTGATATCCCGAAGGAGAAGCCAGTACCTTTATTTCAGCTGTCTGTAAGAGATGTCACTGGAAATACAACAGTCTCTTGAAACACATCATTTTCCTGAGCTCTGTGCTGTCTGTTAAAATCGCGACCCACATTTCATGCTCTCAAAACACTACAAAAATATAAGTTCAATAGACGATGAATACTGCGAAGAAACTATTGTATATTCAGCATATGCCTAACGAAGAATAAGGTGTCACGGGGTACACAGTTTGAGAAAAGAAATGTACAGCAAATAGTCAAACAGAATACAAAATAGTCGAGTCTTTCTTCTCTTTAGTGGGTGTGATTTTCTCATAGAACACTCTCTACTTCACCTTCAGTACTTCATTCAACATTCATCCACCAGGTGACCCTCACAGGTCAGAGTGACGATGAAGACGTCCAGAGAGAAACAAAAGGAGACTGATTTACAGGAAAACGCTTCTTAGTTTCAACATACAAAACAAGTCTAAGGAGTAAAAAAAAAAAAAAAAAAAAAAAATCTCACAATTCCAATATATGACAGTTTGTATATTTCGCTTACATATGGAATGCTTACAATCTAAAATAGCTGTGAAGATTTAAAAAGACACTTTGTAAATATCTGAATTTTTTTTTTTTTATCAATGTAACCTAAACATTTTATTCATTATCCTCATCCCAGCACCAACCAGCTTTTATGAATTCTTAATTGCAGACTTGGAAACTGGAAACATCCCAGTTTGAGATGACCTCACCTCTGTCTGTCAGTCAATAAGGATGTGTTAAAGACCAACACTACCAAAAATAACCTCCTGCCTGTGGTCTACAAACTGTGTACTGTGTAGTTTTGCGGTCAGTGCTGTGCCAGTCCAGTGAAATATTTACAAACACTCTGGAAGCATGCAGAAATAATAACGTATGACGGAGGATGAAATAACTCTGAGCTAAATTCAATCAAACCTGTGCAAGTTGTCGCAACAAGTTTTTCATTTTAACCAGTTTTTAGTATTAAGTTCTCCTCTTTCCACGCAAAAGCAAAACTACTGAAATGTTATCGGGCGATGACGTTAAAGTAATAGTAATGGGTTATTTGCTCTCTCACTGTGAGTTAGATGAGAGGAAAGATACCGCCGTCATATCGGTCTGTTAAATGTGAAGCCACAGCCAAGAGACAGTCAGGATAGCAGAGAGACAGACGGACAGCTAGCTTGTGTCAGCTATAGCTCCAGGTTCAGGAAGTCACTGCGTCCAGACAAGAAACACTCTGGTTCATAACCCCACATACAACCACAACTTCTTGTTTTTATACAAAGTAGACATGACGTGTTGTTGAGAGAGCTTTAGCAACACGTTCTCACTCCCATCTCTTCATCAGTGGTCCTACGCTTAGCGCTGTGAGGCTCTTGGTTCCCTTCTAGGTTTTCAACATGTCAACTTCCTGTCATTACATGCATACACCGTCCTTTCAATATCAACTTCCGTTTTCATAGGAAACAACTTTGTTAGGTTTAGGCAACAAAAGTATGATGGAAGCAGATTAGTGATCACAATTACAGTGATCAAATATATATATATATAGCTTGGAACAAAATCATTCCGATAAAAATGCTTTTTAAATAATTCATTTTTAGTAATAAAGTAGCCAGCTAACAGTTCATTTTGGGTATTTTCATAAATGACAACATTTTGAAAAAAATGTATTCTATAGTATTCAATTAAAAAACGACTTTACTGCCATAATACTTTGCCTTGTGGTAACCCGTTAAAGTAAACATCAGTCCCCTGGGTGTTTGTTTGACCCATCCATTTTTTTTTCCCAAGCAGAGTTTGTAGCTCTTATACTACGTAACCTAACTTCCTCATTTCCTCCCGCCATATCTGTGGCCGCGTTAAGAGTCATACTTTGATGCAAAGGGCGACTGTATTTGACGAGTTGGGAGTGAGAACGGGCTTTAGAGGCTCTTGAAAGTGGATGTTCTTTACCTTTGGATGGAACCAGCCTAGCTGTTTCCCCCTTAGATTCAGCTAAGTTAACGTCTCCTCGCTGTAACTTTGTGTGTAACAGACAAATATTGGAGTGGAATCATTCTTTTAAAAAAAAAAGGGAATTCATGTATTTTCCAAAATGTTGTACCATTCCTTTAAACTGAATTTAGCCCTGAGAAACACAATACAACGGTAGCTTAAAAATATTGAAAAATAAAAGAGAAAATACAAAGAGGCAGTTTTTCTCGATAATACAGCATATATTTACCTCATCGTCTATGTACAAGACTTATCAACTTTCCTGATGAATCAAAAACTAAATTCAAAACATCACAAAGACTTTATATCACCTATCCATTGAAATGAATAATATTGGCCAATGATATCATATGGAATACAATGACAGAGCACACCCACGATACTTTTTGCAAACACATGGCATGTTTATGTCTTTATTTGTGCCCTTTGACAAGCGGAATGATAAAACTAAAATAAATAGACATGGCCTGACCCACCTTAGATAAGCAAGTGCCTCTTTCTTTGCCAATAAGTATTCAGTGTTTCATTGCCTGAGAATTTGTCCACAGCTATGTTGAGATAAGTTAATAATAAATGGTGTCAAAACATAATTTTCATTTGAGCTGGTGTGGCAAGAGGTCTTTAATACTGAGAGGAATGATTTGAGGAGACTTCCAAACACTTGAGGATCACCTCGCTCTGTGTCTTATCTCGAAGTGTCTCAGACCCAGTACTGATTCTTTTTCAAGGCCGGGTTCGTTGTCCGACAGTGCTGCAACAACTCCGGGTCTGCGTCTTTGGAGTCCATGTTGGACATGGGGATGTTGTTGGCTGGGTCAGTTTTGCGAAAGGTTTCTGCGCTGGCCACCTCTCCGTTTTTAGGCTTGGATGCTGCGGTCTGGACGTCGTGCTTGCCTGTCTTGTTTTTACGGATCAGGTAGTAGGCCAAGATGGCCGCCAGCAACAACAGGAGAAGGATTACTAGGATTGGAATGAGAATAGACCAGAAATTGCTGCGCCTGGAAACATATGGTTTCCCGTTGGAGCTAGAGCCAGAAGACGTTGTTGTGGGGGCATCTCCGTGGGGCCAGTCCTTGTTGCCCCTCCAGCGGGGGCTAGCGGAAGTGGAACGAGGGGAGCCAGCGCCAGGGAGGTCATTACTGTCCTTCGGTGAGGCTTCTGAAGGAATCCTCAACAGAGTGGCAGGGTAGACCCCAGAAGCATTGTAGGGGCCGGTCTGGAAGGAAAGCACACATTCTGCTGGAGGAACCCCATGGGCTTTGAGGAGGAAGCGGGCCTCGTCCTGACTGACACCACCTCGTGATCCAGAAGCGCTATTCAGGATTTCCATAGCTACTCGCCCCTCATCCAGCTCCTTCTGGCTGAATGTGTCCACTGGCTGACCTGCACCAGGACCTCCAGACCTCACAAAGCGAGCCCCGTGGGGCTTTTGGATGACAGTGAACGTTGGGGAGGTCCTGGTCTTGTTTGCCAGTGGAGTTGCATCCAGAAGCTTCCTGTCCAATTGGACAAGAGCACCTTGGGGTAAGAGGGGATCCTGAGCGATGTTGGCCAGAGGCTGGACTGTGATGTTGAGGACAGAGGAGACATTAGCCGCCTTGCTACGGGCTACAAATGCAACACTGTCTCGAGGTGAAGTGGACTTAACGAAGCGGACACTGACTCTGCCTTCTTTGATCTGTTTCTGGCTGAAGGCAGATGTTGGCTGCCGATCTACCATGACAGCTGCATACTTAGGTACACTTGTGATCTTGTAAAGGATGTCCTCCTCAACAGGGCCCCCGGTAGTGGCTCTCAACATCTCCTCAGTCACCAGGGTCTCATCATCACCTTGCTTCACCTTGATCTCAGGAGCCTTGTCAAGAAACAAGGTGCGAGCAAGGACGCCGATGTGGAGCGTGTGTGGCTCTGTTTGGTGTTCTCCATCTGACACAATGAATTCCATAAAGCCATCGGCAAGGCTGCCATCGCTGAAGAAGCCCACCTGCCCACGATTGACCATCTCCTGTGTGAACCCAGAGATGGGGTCCATTGTGAGGGAGTCAACCAGTCGGCCGTTGCTAGGGGCTTTGGTCACTTTGAAGTGCACCTCATCTGGCGGACTGTCCTCGTCTTGAGTGTTAAGATGCTTCTGAGACAAAAGGGTCATGGAGCCTTGAAGAACCTCCAAGAGTATGTCTATGGTGACTAGTTCAGGGGAGTCAGAGCCGCGACGTTTGATTGAGATGTTAAATATCTCCTCCAGGACCACGGCTTCGGCAGGTGGGGCCAAACTCTGACCCTCAGACTTTAGACGGGCTCTGAAAGAGAAGCTGTCAGACGAAGCCCCTGAGTCATCATGGAGATACTCCAGCATTCCTTGGGTAACATCTTCTTGCATGAAGGATGGGGCATTACGGGGCAGGTCCTGACCACCCAGGGTGATACGACCGTGGTCAGGGAAACGCTTGATCTCAAAAACCACATCCACATCGTCTCGCTCAACTTCAGGTAGGATAGCCAGAAGGTTGGAGGCATCAAGAATTGAATCATCAATGGATTCCTTCTGGCCTTGCACAATTTCCAAACCTGAGCAGAAACAATACAAAAATAATTCAGTTTTCAAATATACTTTCTCTTTAGTTTTGTCTGTCTCCTGTCGATATTTAATAATGCAGCACAGTACATTCATGCTGTTGGCACCATAGGAAACAGACAGAGCAGGGGGCGAATTGTTTATGCAGCAAAAGGAAGCAGAGGTAATAAGTCAGACTGGCAATTGACACAGCCATGACCACAAGCTAGATCAGGTCACACTAAGAGAAAACGGTTTTTCCAGAAAAGGTAAACGTGTGAAGTCAAAATACAAGTTGTAAGCTGTAGTTTATTCATAGCCTAGCGTTAGCTTTGTGCTTCTGACGATTGCATTTACGCTTTTTAGAAAGTGGTGCTTTTTGTGAAGATTATCTTGCTGAACTAAATGTGTAGCATATAAACTTTTGTTTGCACAGAGGTTATTTTCTGCAATAATCCAAAATCCAATGGAAGAATCCTATTGGCTTTCTGTCGAGGGGACCAGGGCAATGCTAACGTCCAGGTTTTCCTCCGTAACAACAACATCCCTGCACCACTCTATCAAGGGTACCACTCACAGCCTAGCAAATGTGCAAATGTACGTATCCTCAAAAACAACTTTTTAGGGTCAGTATAAATAAAACCATAGAAATTTAAAGTGATACTTCACCTAAACTGTACTGTAGCAGGATAACAAAGTATAAAATATAATGTGTGCTCAGCCTATCAACGCTGTATGAATAGATACATAATTAAACACAGATCTGACATGTCTAAAACACGGCTGCAGCTGGTGAAAACATTATCTCACCATAATAACTCTACTGTTATTATTTCAGGTGGAGCCCTCTAATGGGGCTTTACAGGCTTAACCACTCATCTCTGCATCTCAACATCTGTGGAAATCTTTATACAATAACAACAATTATGTTAAAGCCATGCTGTTTTAGAAGTCATGTAACTGCCTAGATTTTGACATTAGCTTGTACCTTTGTTCTTCCACAGCTGTGAGGAGATGTTTCTGTGAGCAGCATAGTAAGAGATGGTGATGGGCAGGATGTGACGGACATCAGGGGCTGGTTGGGATGACAGAGTTAGGTCTACGGAGTCCCTCACCACCCAAAAAGGCTCCTCAGGTATTTGGTGCTCATAGTAGACCACGCCTGACTCCAGCTGTGTGTCAGGGGAAGCAAAATCAGAAGATGATGAGCCGTTCAAAACTCTCAATATTGCAATGTGTAAGTTGCCCGTTTGCAGTCACTGCAAAATTACTTTTTATTTGTTTTGACTTGAGTGATTTGGATGACAAAGACATTTTAGTTCGCTTTTTTCCTCTGAAGTTTGTAAGAACCACAGTCAAATGGGATCTCAAATGACGGCAGCAGTGGTTTGGCTGAGCTGTATACTGGGATCTGGGTTTGAGAACCAGAATGTGACGGCCTGTGTTTGCTCTCTGAGGTCACTCCGTGTCCTAAACTCAACTCTTCTCACACACACACACCCACACACACACCCACACACACACACACACACACACACACACACACACACACACACACACAGACAGACACACAACCACAAGCAACCAAGCGTTCATGCTTGTACACACAAACGCAGCGCTGAATAACTCAAATCATCAAATCATGTTTCAGCTCGACTTACTGTTCGATTTTCTGTCACAATCGAAACAGAGCAGTTTGCAGGGAAACAATTTATTCTCATGCTCATCCGAGCACAGTCAGATGTCAGCAATGGAAATCCGACAGAAGCGAGAGTGAGAACACACTGCTGCCATGGCAGACAAACACTTGGCCTGTATGAAGCAATGCGTAGTACTACTACTACTACTACTGGATATTTGGTTATGTAATCTGAGTAAACTGAAATAGAAGTGCCTCTTTGCTTTACAGACAATAAGTAAAAAAAAAAGTAAAAAAAATCCACTAAATAAACAAAACTCTTTTGAAATAAGGGGGCAAAACTATGATGAAGGATTTTGAAAAAAAAATGGCGTAAACCATTAAAAACCTAAGGCCTTTAAATATATTCCAGGACTCTGAGTGCCTGGAATATTCTTTTGTTTTTCTTGCTTGTAAAGTGACTATTTATACTTACTTTATACTTAAGGTTACTTTGCCAAATGTGCTGTACGAATGCATTTAAAAAAAAAAAAAAATTGCCTGCAATTAAAATCGTCTCCAACCCTGTCCACTGCCTTTAGTAGTTTAGATTAGAGCGATTTATTTATTTAACATTAATAAAATAAAATGCAAGACTGCAGTCACACAGGCTTAACATACATTCAAAATCATCAAGGGTAAGAACTCAAAACCTTTACCAGCATGGATGCTCATGCTAATGCTGACCCTAAACATCACAATGCCACAAAGGCATATGCAATGAGGCCCCCTGCTGGTGAAGAAGAGGAACATGTGGATGCCTCATATACACAGTATGTACAGACTGTAGTTATAGACGGTCTGAAGATGTTCGGTACAAACTTCATTTAAGAAAAAACGTTTTACTTATGGAAAACTACCACAGCTTATGTGAAACACTGAGTCAACAAACACTAAACTGTTTAGTGTAGTTTGAGTGATCTTTATTATCAAGTTTATTGACTTGACTTTACCTTAAATAAAAGTCGACGCTGATAAAAAAATATACGAAATAAGAGGATCATTCCGAGCGGAACCTTTAATAAAAGTAACCAGAGTAAGTAAAGAGCTGTAACCTCAGGAATTAAATGACTTAATTTTCACCTCTAGGAGAGCGGTGAGATCTTCAGCACCAGTCTGTGTTGAAAAGAGGATTAGCTGCACTTTTATGCATAAAAGTGGAATTATGTCTTCTCATATGTCTGTTTGATGGTCTCTGCAGAAGACAACTGGAGGGCCTTGAACAGTCTGCTCAGTAAAAGAAACCTGCCATTACTAGGAATGCTAAATGTGAAAGAGGAGAGGACTTATTTAAGAAGAAGAAAATGAGTAATGCCTTTACAGTGCTCCCTTATGTAACTGATCATTTAAAAAAAGAAATCCATCAAAATATGCTTTTTCCTTTGCTCTTCCTGGGATTTCTTTATTCTTTTCTTTTTCCACCATTTTTCTTCCTTTAATCTGTTTTAATGTTAGACATTTTGCCGTAACTAATAATTTATAATGATCATTAAAAGCGAATGTAGAACATTCAATTTATGAAGGGCGGAGGGGGAAATTAGTTAAATGTGTCCTAAAGGAAATATATCCTAGAAACACACACTTTTGTCGCACTCGCACAAAAGTAATTACCTGTGTTTGTGAGAAGCGGGTAATTTCCTCATACTGGTTCCTGTCATTGGCCATGATCAGTCTTCCCAAACGAGGTGGGCGGATAAGAGAGTAGCTTATCTCATTGCCATCCTCATTGGTCACAGCCCCCAGATTGGCACTCGTGATAGACTGCCTTGTTCCTGTGAAAACACACGCGCACACACACACACACACACACACACACACACACACACACACACATACAGTCCTCTGAGTGCTGTGGAAAATGGCCTCTTGGAAGTGTTGTTGAGCTTGTAAAATTTAACAGAGTCTAGAATTGCCAAAAGCTTTAGCGGTTACAGTAATTGCACATTACTGTGCAGAAGAGCTTCCTGATGGGGAGAGTTTCATTTCAAAATTGATATTTGTGCTTTCAAAAGAATGTGACAACTCATCTCCTTTATCATTAGCGTGAAAGAAAAGTTTGTTGAGAATAGAGGTGAGGTTATTGTCTGTGCTGACACTCATGAAGTATAGTTTCACTTGTCAAATGTTTCATCTGGAGAGGTTATCCTCTAGAAATACAGTGTTTACGAACAACAAAACAACTTCTCTTTGGTGCATTGGAAGTATTTTAGATCAAGCTTGGACTGAAAAGTAAGCTAACAGGCACACTGAGTAGGATGTGGACCCACTGGAAGTGTCTTTATCTACCTCTGCCTGTATTTTCTTATTTTTGCTGTGTTCTCTGAAAAACGTAGCGACCGCGTGTCGTATCGTCAGTGCGCTTTAAAGATGGAAGCTACCGATCTGGAGGACGGCTCAGATAAAATGCAAACACGGAGAGGCAAAGCGCCGAGTGGACAAAGCTGGTTCCGATACTAGCGTGAATCTGGGGTTCGCTTTCAAGAGACAAATCCGAACCATTGTGCTCTTAAAGCACGACGACGTCCCTTTTTGTAAGACGCAAAAAGACAATTCTCCTCTTATGAATGAAATGAAACGATTGAAATTTTTTGTCCGTTGTGGCAAGTAGCTTGTAGTGGCTTATTTTAGCACAGATACTGTGCAGCTGACATTAATCAGTGTGTTTGCTGGCTTCATGACTTTCCTCTACTTGTGCTGCTGAACCATTGTTTCAGATAAATCATAATAAATGTCTTTAAAACAACTGACGAGAGAATCTGGAGAAAGCAAATTCGTTTATGTTTTTGTAATCTGCACGCCACATAAACAATTGCTGTGTTTCGGAAAAATCCACTTAAAACATTGGACAAACTGTACATCATTTTTAGTTTCTTTTTTTTTTTTTTAATCTTTGACCATGTTTTAATCACTGCCGTCTCCAGGGCTTGAAATCTCGAGGACTTTTGACATTTTACCTGGAAATACCATGAGCTCCTCCTGCGTCACCATGGTGATGGTGAGAGGCCTGGCTGTGACGACAAATCGGTAGAGAGGAGACGTGTGCTCGCCGTCTGTCACCGTGAAACCGAAACCACCGGACTCCTCACCTGGAAGAGCAGAGGAGTTTTGCATGGGACACAACAACATGTCATTTTGCAGCCATAGCCGATCACTGGCAGTGACTTCCTCTTGTGTAGAACATGATTTCAAACAATGATGTTGAATTATCAACAGTCCGATATAGAGGCCGACTTATATTTAATACACTAATAAGAAAATTTCGGTGGCCTCACCCTCGTGAATGAAGATGACCTCCCCTTTGTTTATGTGAGCCTGCGTGAAATTCAGGATGCCCACTTCGGGCGCCTCTTTCAACGCCACCATACCACCGGTTGGCACCTCGACGTGGTAAACCAGTTCCTCTGCAAGAGTGTCGGCGTCCTCAGTGTTCAGCATGCTGGAGGTGATGTCAGCTTCCTCACCAGCAAGAACCTGTGGCACACATCAAAGACAGAGAGGGGGAGAGAGAGAGAGAGAGAGGGAGAGAGAGAGAGAGAGAGAGAGAGAGAGAGAGAGAGAGAGAGAGAGAGAGAGAGAGAGAGAGAGAGGGAGAGAGAGAGATGAAAAGACACCACATATTACCAAGTCTGAGTTATGTTTGCGGAAAGGTAATTCAAGGTAATTCAACGTTATACAAGGGGTCAGGAGTTTATTTGAAATCCATTAGAGATTTGCTTTGTGTATAAAAGACACTGTGATGCTGTACATTAATGTTTGTCTGAAGCCATTTCCGTGATACAATAAGAAACAAACCAAAAGGAAGAAAACAAATGATTAAAATAAAAAGAAGATAAGCACAAAAGCCGTGGTACAAACAGTCACCCCCAAAGAAACAATTTAAAAGGTTAATTATTTCTCCGTGGCAGTCTAGGCGCTCCTGTTATCAGAAGATGGAGCACAGCGGCGCATGCTGAATGACTCTCCCTGGGTGGATGGGCTGTAATGGACTTCTAATGGTCGGCCGGCTGAAAGGAGCATTAATTGAAAGAAATGGGCCAGATCCCCAGAAAGACATTCTTAAATAGCTGGAATCAGTTGGGAGACTGAGCCGAGGGTGCCCTACAGTAAGAGGCACATATCGATCCGGAAAGCCATTCAACCTCTGATACCTCTCTCTTTCTTAAGACTCGGGATGAAGAGCAAGAAGCCTTCCGGCAGGAGGAAGAGGGGAGCAGAAGATTCAGCCGCGGATATTAAAAGCTTCATCTGTCAATCACTGAGAGTCGGTTATATTTTGGAAGTTAATTTATGCTACGTATGCCACACACGAGCACACATCGTCCATGTGTAATTGACTTATTTGGTGAGTCCAGTATCTCTCACTAATTTCCTAACTTGACTTAAGAGTGTGGTCATGAACTTGTGGCATTCACTTGTGGGTTGCGTGTTTAAAGTAAAGAGTGAAATAAGAAATAAATAACACAGATAAAGCATGAGAGCCAGAGGTTTTACAGCTGTGATGTCAAAACAACCTGTCTTACAGCTGTGTTGCATTCTGGGCTACTGAGGGTATTACCCTTTAAGAAAAAAACAAAAACCTTTTTATGTAGATTCCTCTAAAGATTAATGCCGCTGCAAAAGTTAAGCTGCTTAAACAAATACAAAAAAAACCCGTGATGTTAAATTGTAGAAAATGTTGCTGCTATTTCTGCTGTTATCAAAGCTGTGCTCCTGATGTCACATTGCCTACATATTCAGTTTTCCATGGGAATTTGAAAATGCACCACCAAGCAGTAAAAGCAAGCCAGCATACATATGGTACATTACCTACAGCTGTTTTCTACAGTGATCAAGCGCTCTAGCTTTCTTTGTAATTTCCTGTAATAGCAGCCTAAATACTTATTTTAATATTTGAGTTCCTACTGTAGGCTATGTAATCTAAACATAGATCTGGAAAGTTCCAATTAAGAGGGCTGCCTGAGTTGTAACTTTTCTGTTTTTCTGGCTTTGACTTTTCAGTCATCAATATCAAATTTACAGATTTGTCCACACATTTATAGATCTATGTACGCATTTACAGATTTGTCTACAGATTTACAAATCTTAAAAGACTTAACACGGATTTGGAGATTTTTTAAAATTTTCGTTGGACACATTTACAAATCCGTATTTGAATACACATTAACCAATCTCAGTACGCATTTAGAGATTATTTTGCACATTAACAAATCTGATTACACACACACACACACACACACACACACACACACACACACACACACACACACACACACACACACACACACACACACACACACACAGATTTAGAAACAGTTGCACAGCTCTCCACTACATTTGCATATGGTAATGCTTGGATTATGGGCCCCATAGATGTTGCCGCTAGTGGAGAAGTTAGTAAATAGTTGTTGCGGTATTCCATTCTTGACCAAAGTGGTGGTCTGAAAGACATCCATTTTCAAAGTGACTCATATTCTCTTTATTCTTTATGTTCCGGAGTTGTTGTGAATCCAACACAATTGCTGTCTCTTTCGGTCCTCTGTGTCGTCCCTGGTATTTTAAACCCATCTAGACTGTTTCAGTACAACAATTGTGTATAATTTAGTTTCCCCTGCTGCTCCTCCGATTCAGTTTGACACTCCATCAAAGATCTATCACCGTGACACAGCATCAACAGTTCAAAGCCGTAATCCACCATAACACACTTTGTGTTTTTTGTTGCTGGTAGATTGTGCCTTTGTTCCTTTCAAATGATAACTTTTATGACCGCTGATGACTCTACAGACAAGAAGGGCTGTTTCATAACAGAATTTCAGAAAAGTCTTGCCTTGGAAGGTCTTGACTCGGAATTTCACGTGCGTGAACGCTGAGTTTGTATACAAAAGTAACATAGACAATATGCGAACCACTTACACTCGGTGGCCTCTGGTTGGAGTAAATCGGCTGCATGGCTTTCCAGCAAAAAATAGGATGAGGATATTCAAATGTGACTATTGTGTACAAGCTTGTTCACACAGGATGAGCACTGATTCACAGGTTGAAGTATGTCGAGAGGTCTAAGTTAACCAGACTAAGGTCTAAGTTAACCAGACTAAATCCGGTTGAAAGGTAAATTTTTAGACGCCTAAATTACATATATCTGTTGTTTCATCACGCCTGTAATGAAACGTGCATTTAGCCCTGTTTTACACTGACGATAGTCATTTCCTGTAAATGCTTACTGGGCCACCTTGTGTGCCACGGTGTGGAGAGCAGAGGCGCGCTGACGTTTGGAGGAAAGCAGCTAAATTTGGGATTATCTCTGGACCGTCAGCTTGGAGGGGATTGAGGCCTGCCGGGACCCCAGCCACGACCTCCTAGGGTGCATCGCCTGTATCCAAAGAGCTTCGCTGGAATTTGTGGAAGATTGATACCGGATGTCGGCAGCTCAACCCCGTGGTTCCGCTGGAGCTGCTTGCACACCAGATACCCGCAGAGACTTGTTACCTCTGGGATCAATAACCTTTCATGTGTCAGACACTTCCATGACAGAATGGGGGTAACCTGCGTCGATGAGCTCGGTGTAGGTGGCGCTTTTACCTTCAGAGGAAGAGAATCACATCATCCTACTGCATCACTTTAAGCCACTGATAGTTTTACAAGGTTATTTTTGTAGAACTGACAACAGCATCACACACCAGCCTACATCGAGAAACAGGGTAGCATTGTATCCACTCTGTTGTTGAAGCCTGCAGAGAAACCTGTGATATCAGGCCTTGGAGAATCCCTACTTCCTGGAGGCAGTTTACACCTCAGGGAGCAGAAACTGATAGTTTGTCTGGGAGCACACCCGGGAGACTGAACCCAAACAATGCAGCTCCTTCTCATTTCCAGGGAGTCATATGTCGCCGCTTTGTCACGCCGCTCGACGTCTGAAACCAGCACACAAGGCGTCCTTTACCGGGCTTTCAAGCAACTGCAATTTGAACCCAGCCACCTCATTATTAGACGATCGGAGGGAGTGCTCTGGGAGTGTGATGAAGAATGAAAAAAAAGTCACACGGGGTTTGACTGGAACGAAGGGGATGTGTCAAAAAACATTGTGTCACAAAGTTACGTTAGTGATATTTGCATTTTTTGTACTTATGTTACATTGTTTAGGTTTTAATTAGTTCACATACTTATTTTAAGCCCAACCATGATGTTTGTCTCACACCTACCTAAGTGTCTTTTTATTCGGCAAAACTCAAGCAAGCGTTTTCGTCAACGTCAACCATGTGTTTACAGTGCAATAGAATGTGATGCCAGGGGGTCTGACAAAGCGTCAGTAAGTGACGAATTGCAATGACAATGTGTTGAACAATTGGAGCCAAATCTGGAGTCATGGGACAGAAGTGGATCTGTGTTTTTTTTTTTTTTTTTTTTAAGACACCATAAGCAAGACAGATGCTTTCCCTTCCCTCTGAGTTATCCCCTCCTCCTTATTGAGAGAGATGTGAGAAGGTGATACGATATGCAGAGATGACTTAGCTGATCACTGTACCACCCCCACCTGACCCGTTTCTCAGCATTAAGGACCACCACTGCTAACAGAGCAGCAGCTGGTGGGAACAATCTCCTTTCAAGAGGCAACAGAAAATATGGTCTTCATTTTAAGAAACTTATAACACCACAGCGTCAAGACGAAAGCTTCTAGTCACCTCTACCATTTGTTAAAAGTAACTTTAAAAACATATAATCACAAACTTAATCGGGTTCTCTGTCAGATTCCTGGAAGAGAGTACCTTAAAACACTCCATTTGATGAGAAATATGAGTTAGAAATAGCAGCTCGGGAGAAGCTCTCAATCTAATTGTAATGAACAGAATCCAATACTATTCTCTTCTTCTATCTTAATATAAAGGAACGGTCTGTCTACCACAGGCATTCCCAACTGCGGTTAATGACTTGATTTTCTGAGGAATGCACAATAGCCTGAACAAGAGAGACATCCGTTTAGAATTTTCTGTTTAGAGCATGTGGCAAATTACATCTATTTCTATCTTTGAATTGCTTTTGTGCAAATAATTTGTCAATAGTTAATTTACATTGAAGCTAAAGGCAAACATAAAATATACAAAACAGCGCATGGACGTCGAACATGCCTGCAGAGTTACAGTACGAGGCCTTTGACTGTTTTTTGTAGCTTTTTCCTAGTATAAATGACTTTTCATTCAAAAATCAATTATGCATTTTTTTTTTACTTTTTTTTTTTTTTTACAGAAAACATGATGAATATGTCTGAGCAGCTGATGATGATGATGAGGCAGTGCTTTCCCATAGCTCTTTTTGACACAAATGATGACACCGGTTTGTGATGCTGAGAAGGATAATAATCGCCTCCCAGGCAACACCGCCGACATTAACTGTTGCGCTGAAATGCAACTTTCACTGGAAGAAATGTGAAAACTTGGTTGGAGGACAGTCAGGTCTGTAGTCATTGACACTGATAGCTTTTAAAGAATCCTAACGTTTTGATACAACTGATCATGTATCTCTGTAACCTGCGCTCCACCCAGGGGTTACAGATGAAAATGAGCTTTTAGGCCATATCTGGTTCAAGGTTTTGCACATTGTTCTTAACCAATGAACAAACAAATAAACAAAATAATTCCCAAACAGAAAAAACCAAAGACAGCCTTCTTAAAATACAAATGTTTACATATTTTACAGTCAATGAGGTCACATCCCTAGTTTTAAGTATCTGTGTTGTAGTGCAAAACCCAATCCCCGGCACTAGATGGCCCTGTCAGTCTACTCTGCACTCCAGTAAGGCGCCAAGCAATCTAGGCCAGCTAATCTGAAAATGGCCTTGCAAATTGATGGTTTATATAACAATCAATGCATTTAGCACCAAGGAGGATGGGCTGCAAATTCAATTTGAATGGACACAATGGCTGATATTTCATTTGGAGGCAGTAATGAAGGAGCTGCCATAGGCGAACGACTTAGTTGGCTGATGACTCAACAGGATACCACCGTGTTTTAAATGTTGGAGACTCTGAAGGGGCGCCAGATGTCTGAAGCTGGGTCCCACACTGCCTGGGCATCCGAAATATTGGCTGATTTTGGAAGTACAGGCGACACCAGAGTGTTTTCTAACTCTATAGTGGGGAGTGGGGAAGTCAAGGCACTAAACAAACAGACAGACGGTAGTTTATCAATGGAGCTACATATATATATACGGTATATAAAGACAGACAGACAGACAGACAGACAGACAGACAAATAGACAGATCGACTGAGCCAGCTATTTTGCACAACTAGCGCAACTTTTTTGAGATACAGCAAAGTCAAGTAGAACCAGACAGAGACGAGTGTAGACCCTAATCGAGACCAGCTGCATCCCACAGAGCGGGCCAACTGGGATCAACGGTGAGCTTCAACAGAGCCCGATCACGGCCATGTTCGTCATCGTGTCTGATCATCTGCTGCAGAGGTCACTACAGACACACACACACACACACACACACACACACACTTCCTGCTTTAAATCAAGCCGAGTGTCGCTTGCTGGGCCAGACCCGGCTCTGTGCGGGGAGACGTCCACATATCATTATGTTACATTCTGCAGCCGCAGCCGAGGAGGCGCAGGGATTGGATGCCGCCCTCGCTCTGCCAGAAAGCCGCGGTCTCGTCGAACCATCTTGGTTTTCCAAAAATACGGGTTGCCAGGGAGACGCGGAGCCGCAGGCAGAGCAGGGAGGGCTGAATGACACAGTTGGTTTCCAGTTCTGTGAGCTGATTACTGCTGGCTTTTTCCAACTGCCTGCCTACTCTTACAGTACAATCTACTTAATTGATCCTTCAAAACTTTTTCTTCTCTCATGGCTGAGTCAGTAAGACAGCGTGTCCCAAGCACACTCTAAAAATACTGTATGTGAGAATTACATAAAGGTGTTTGAATGAACATTCGTGTTATTAGTTAGAGAGGAAATATAAGTGAGATCTCTCCACAATGAAGGACATGGAACACTATTAGAAATCTTTCTTTCTTTCACGTAACTTATTGTTTTAGATATATTTGAATTCCCTTTGGATCAACTTGATGTATTTGATGTATGATTGTCTCTGTAATTCCACTTAGGGGGACTGATGGATTGAGCATTTTGATAGAGCTTTCATTGTGTACTTGTTTTGAGCCGTTTATCACCCTGCGTGTGTTGGATGGTTAACCACTCCTGTCACCAGTCATCAACCCATTGATGTAAAGTGTGGTTTCCCACTTTTAAACTGACAGATCCCACAAGGGAGGAAATGCTGTCTATTTCAGTAAATATGCAGCTTGGAGTCAATCTATTAATTCCAACATACTTCTGAATCAAAAGGTGCGCCATCTTTTTTCTCGGCAAGCCAATCAGAGGAGACTGGGCCTTTTTAGGGAGGTGGGCTTAAAGAGACAGGCGCTAAAATACAGCATATCAGACCGTCGGTGAATACAGGTATATATATTCAGACAGACAGCATATAAAAAATGATGTGTTTTTTGAATATTAAAGCATTTGAACATGCTCAATAAGAAACCAAAAACACGATGAACCTGAAAATGAGAATGAAATTTAATATAAACAGATGTGTTTTACATGACTATGATAATTAGGGATGGGCAATAATGCAAGTCAGATTGTGATGAATAAAACTTCTCAGTTTGAGTGGTACACAAGTTATATTGTGTGAAAAGACAACAATAAATCAGAAGATATTAACTAAGGCCAAATACAGACTGAAATATGTTTCCAAATTAGACATATTTAATTTTAAAACATTGTCATTTTGATGAAAGTTGAATGTATGGAGTTTTGAATATTTGAGGTGCATGGGTAATTAAAAGTAGTTTGATAATAATGCTAAGTTCCCTCCGTTCCAGTGCAAACCGAGGTATCAGCAGATTTGAGGCTTCATTATACAGATACTGTATAAGACAGCACTGAGTGCATTCAGTGAATCACTGTCCTCGTACACTTATGTGGCGTACATGATTCATTTGCAACATTTTGGAGCAGTCAAGCTAAGAATATGCTAATTCACTTCTACTTTATGGCCGTTTATATAAAAAACAATACGCTGTGGAGGCCGCTGCTGTACTGATGCAGCGTGCGTCATCGTCTGTGAGGTCAGTGGCCTTCAGCGTCTCAGTAGAAATTCCCTGCATTCATTGTTCTTGCAGCATGGAGTGAATTTAACTCTCACTTCATACAGGATTCATGACAGCGGGCTGTAAATCGCAGTTCAAGCTATAGATGTGAGAAAGTTCATTCAGAGTTCAGAGTTTATTAAGATTTTATTTCAGTTTGAGCCTTAAGTGGAAATAGCTCCTTCAAACAAAAGGCTTTTTGATTGTTTTCATATCTTAGGGATTTCTAAATTGGCAGAAAAACACTAAATTCATCAATTTTGTCAGAGAATCAATGTAAATAAAGATGAAGCGCAAAGCGGTAAAAAGGTTAAAGCACTATGAGGTAGTATTTTTTAAATAAATCAACCTCTTTTCAACAAGACAGATTCTCATTTCCATTATAAAGCTATTCAGCTGCCATTTTCTCATAGTTTGTGTGGGTTGGGCATCGGACCAATCATGCAAAATCTGGAACAGGTGGTAACACCTGCAGCCTGTCAATCACATGCACAAGTTGGACTTGTTCTTCTTTCCAGAATATTTCAGGAGAAAAAGAAAAAAATATATTACAAAAGCAAAATATGAGCAAATAAAAGCAAAAGGTTATGTGAAATAAACTTGAACTGACATAAACCTCTAAGGAAGCAAGATATTTTTCCACATATTTCTTCTTCTTAGTATAAAGTACTCCCTTGTTTTGAAAGGTCGCAATAAAAGTTTGGTCTTTGCTTCCTTTACACAAAGTGACGCTTGTGGCCGGCTTGAATTCTCATCAGTCGAAATGTACTAAAAGGAAAATAAAAAGTATCCAGCAAACAGAAAGTTTACTTTTTATGAGATTTTCCTACAGCAGCAACGTTTACCGTAGAGTATGTTGGAGAACAGCTCAAAGTAACAGCAAATGCACTCTGAAAGAGCAAAACATTACCTCCAGTCCTGTGTTACGTGTCAGTTTTGGCGGCTCGTCGTTGACTGGTGTGACAGTCACCGAGATGGTGATGGGGAGGCTCCGGCGCTCAATCTCATAAGCCGAGGCAGAGAGTGTAAAACTGTCCTCCTTGCTCTCGGTGCTGTCATGCATGTAGTAGACGTGTCCAAGTTTCAGCTGGGGAAGATAAAAAAAAAAGAAAAAGATCCAGTTGTCACTCCATTCTGAATCAGACCTGAATGGTAGGAAACGACATGAAATAGGCAGAGGCTGGTTGGGCCTAAAAGTTGGAATAAAATGTTACAGTTTCTCTAAGGCAACACTGCTTTAGAGAAACCACAAAGCCATCCTGGTTTACCTGAAGAAACCCAAATTCATGACATTCAAATTCTTAAATTCTCAATTTGATTCTAAATATTTTGGTGCATAATATCTTCTCAGATAGCTGTCCATCCCCTGACACAGGTACTCAAATAATTCTACTCATAATAGTCATTTTACTAATTATCTGGTGTGCTACTCAGCCTGTAAAAACATAATGTGTAATATCTTTTGTGGCTCTGGGGGATCTTATTATTTCAGCTGTGTTTTGGAGACTACAAATTTTATAAACATTTTAAAAAACTGCGTTACAGAGTGGAGTTTGAGACGTGGGCGTTTACTAGACAGGGAGAATCTAACAATAATATGCCGTTGGGACTAAAACCCTGAATATTTTATAAATCTGTGTCTTGTTAATCCTCTAACTTTACAGAAAGCAGAAAATTCCCATTGTTATCCCTTTCTATCCCTTATTATCTCCATATACAGTACATGTGGATTATTCTTTAAAGCAAAAGTTGATTTACTCAAATTGTTAACTGGCCTAATCTTCATCTTTTAGGTTATTCCAACAGTGAGAAACATCCATTTCATTTAGAATAACAAAACAGGAATGTGAGACGGTATGTAAATATGAAGTTAGATGAAAATTAGCCAAGAGACAATTAGCCTAGCTTAGCATAAAGATGAGTCTTTTCTTGCCCAGTTTTTCATAGGGATTAAACAAACAGGATATGATGCGTCTTTGAACTTCAGGGGTGCTGGTGGGTGGATTTCTTTTTGGACCAGCCCGCTCTCACCAAATGGTCTATGAATGACATGACAATTTGTCAGTTAGCATGCAATGACAACGCCATGCATACGCGTGAATGTGCTATGCTCAGAGCAAGTGACGCAGTATGGACAGTGAGAAAGACTAATTATGATGGTGGAAGGAAAAGACTATAATACCATGCTATTTATACGCCTTCCCTTGGTTGTTTGGACAGAGACAGGCTAGCTGTTTCAGCCCGTTTATAGTCTTTGTGCTAAGCTAAGCTAACTGTCTCCTGACTATCGCCTAGTATTTAACAGACATATCCCAAATTGTCAAACAATTCCTCTCTTTGTATTTAGGAGATGAGAAAACATAGTGCCGTTTATGTTCCTACAGACCTTTATTTCTGTACAGTAAACACAATATCCTTTGTTGCCCTAGACAGATAATATATGTTTTCAAAGTTTTGAGATGAAGGCTATAATCAGGTTTTACAGTCTGGCAGCAGCACATGAACAAGGAGACATCTCACATGTGGGACAAAACCTTGAGGGGAACCAGATGCACAAAAGAATCAGTCATCCTGTGTCAAGTGAGCTGGACGGAAAACAGCACCTGCGGCCGAGCCAAGCCAACTCTGTTGACTTTCTGCACGCAGAAGAGAAATCCCAGCACCCAGCACCCTGAGTTCTTGTTCCTCAATCCTGTAGTCCTATCTGGATCAAATAATCTGCATATGTACCATTTTAATCTGACAAATGTACAGAGACTCCGGATACATCTCTGCAAAGAGGACAGTTGGAACTTTGTCTTGACAAAAGCCGGTCAGCTGCTGTGAATTTGAGGGACCCGCTTCAGAGAGCAGGAAGTGCCAAATGGATCCCATATGACGGGCATCCTTCTGGAATAACAACCCCCATCATCATTACTGATCGGGGAAAGTCAGCGAGACAATCAGTCTGCTTGCTAGGGCAATAAACAGTGGGTGGCTGCTGGACATATGGCAACATATTTTTTTTTTTTTCCAGTTTTGATTGATGTAAAAGGCTCTGTGTGTCCACTGTATTTAAAAAAAAAGAAAAATATAAACCGTAGAGGACCGAAAACATTTTGTACTTTGCGAAAATGAAAGTTGCCTGTGTGGACTTTAATAGGTTTCCACAGATGTAAGACCTAATTGAGAGCCGATGGAGAGCTGAACCTGATTAAAGCGAAGGTGTATCGGAGCAAAGTGTTTCAGATCTTCCATATTTCCACAAGTTGGATCCCACTCAACATTGTCATATGTTACTGAATGTGTTCATGCCTTGATTGTTCAAAGCAGGAGTAAATCCTAGTCAGCGCTGTGGGATTAAAAAAAAAAAAAAGCCTGACTTTGTGTGACACAGATTCTATGCTAATGTGACACATCTGGACCACATGGCTCATACAGTGAGCGACCAACATTCATGTGGTTGGTGTTCATGTCGACACTCTCCAACACTCTCGGTTTTTCTCACTGAACAGCCACGATGTTACTGTACACTTACATAACCTCAGTGAACTACCCAAGCTAGTGACTTTATCGCAAAATTACAACACACACTAGTTAGTCCAGTGTGTTCAAACAGCATTAAACCGAGGGAAAAAAAAAAAACCCTTCAACACAAAAAAGCGCACACACACACACACACACACACACACACACACACACACACACACACACACACACACACACACACACACACACACACACACACACACACACACACACGACTTTAATTTTGAAACAATTACTGTCTGGTTTAAATGCTCCACTGACTGAGGATTGGACATTTGTTCTTCAATGTGGTACTCATTTGGGAGAACAGACTGTGTTCCATTCTTTGAGTCTAACATTAAAAGGAAACAGGAAAACACATCGCAGCAAACGGTCTCTGTGACATTTCCGTAGTGGCATATGATATCTGTGCAACCGTTGCTACGCAGTAGACCCATTTGAGTTACACATTGGGTTCTTTGAGAGACACTGTGAGCGAGTCTGGCAGTAGCAAAGCGCGGGACGCTAGTGTGCACTCATATATTATGATAGGAATATACCGGGCCAGTTTATTTTGGCTCCAGGCGGTCCAAAGGCATCGTCAGTTTTTCCACAATGCTTCGGCAAAGCAGAGAGGAGTAGAGGGAGACCGGGGATAGATGCAGGAGCTATAAGACATGTCTCTAACTAGCTCCGGTAAACTATGTGGTCCATTCAGAATGCATGAGTTTTTCTTTTTCAAGGGTCACTATACTCATGCATTTTTTATATTTTCCTAAAGCTGGGGCCTCCAAACCACAGAGAGCGACCAGATAGCTGTGCTGCAGCAGCTTCATGTGTCTCCCTCCTCTTTCTGTCTGCTGCAGCAGCACAACAAATCCGAAACAGCACCGAGAAGCAACCGGGGGGAAGTTTAATGGGTGAAGCCTTGCTGTGGTAATCCTGCTGAACAGCCACCGTGATCTAGTCGAGAGAGGGAGATGGTGTACTCCCCGGAGTCATTAAGACGCGATGAAATGTGGATTATTACGTATTTTGGGGGTGTTCCGGGAAAGATTTTGGTCCCAGACT
>NW_027176825.1:0-24105 GCF_023349555.1 Cebidichthys violaceus
TTTAGGGCATGGCCCCAAGAGACTTTTATTTAAGTCCACATGTGATACATGTGGCTACCAAATTTTGTTAATCTATGTGAAACGTACTGCGAGGGCTGCTTCGTCAAAATTTTGTAGGGGGCGCTGTTGAGCCGATTTAACACTCTGATTGAATAAAATCATATTATAGAACTACATTTTGGCCTTGTGATCTGTGTGTCAAGTTTGCTTGTGTTTCGAGCTTTTTTAACCTCTCCAAATGACCATCGTTTTTCACGGCAAAGACTGCGTTACCACGGCAACGGCGTTCGACAAAACATCAAAAGCTTAGAGAACTGGCATTATGAACTTCTTACATTTGTGTGGAACAAATTTGATGTTGATCTGATTTTCCAATTAAGAGAAACAAGCCAAAGTATAAAGACTTTAACTTACTGTTGCCAGTAGGTGGCGCTATGACTATGATTCAAAATTGGCTTGCAGATGTCTTCAGGCCTGGAGTTTAATCAAACATGTGAAATCTGGTAAAGATCTGATGATGCAGAGTCGAGTTACATCAGTTTATTCGTTCATGGCGAAGGATCGAAATTCGCAGAGCCGCCACATCGCCACGCTTCGACAACTTCCTACAATTTTCACAATGAAGCATTATCAAGGTCTTAAGGCTTTTGTGACAAAATTTGAGAGGGATCCGATTAATCTGTGAGCAGTAGGGTGTCAAAGTACACAACCTATGACTTCCTGTTGCCACTAGGTGGCGCTATTACTATGATTCAAAATTGTCATATACATGTGTTCAGGGTCAGGATGTTATGACATATGAGAAATTTGGAGCAGATTAGGCAATGTACAGCCGAGTTACAACAACTTCCTGTTTCATGGCGAATGGTGTTTTTTTGCCGCCACGCCACGGACACATAGTTCGATAACTTTTTGATCTTTGAGTATCGTTTCACTGCCAAGGTCTCAAGAGCATACTGACCAAATTTGAAGGCAATCGGGTTTAATCTCTAGGAGGAGTTTGTTAAAGTACGGCGCCTTGAAACGGTCCAAAAACGTCATAAAATTCAAAATGGCCGACTTCCGGTTTGGTTTAGGATATACCTCCTTTTGACTTTTTTGTGCGTCCCATCACGTTCCACATACCTACCAAATTTCATACAGCTAGGTGAAACCCAAAGTTGGGGCTACTCTGTAGGGGGCGCTATCGAGCCAAAATGTCATGCCGCAGCTGGACACCCCAATAATACTGGAATTTTCACCACGATTGAATTTTGTGCCAAATTTCAAAAGATTCCCAGTATCCCAAGCACCTCCTTTTTGCGATGAAACTGGTACGATAATAATAATAATAATAATAATAATAATAATAATAATAAGAATAAGAATAAGAATAATAATAAGAATAAAAAACATTAGAATAACAATAGGTCCTCCGCTCCGACTACGTCGGTGCTCGGGCCCTAATAATAATAATAATAATAAAAAACATTAGAATAACAATAGGTCCTCCGCTCCGACTACGTCGGTGCTCGGGCCCTAATAATAATAATAATAAAAAGCATTAGAATAACAATAGGTCCTCCGCTCCGACTACGTCGGTGCTCGGGCCCTAATAATAATAATAATAATAACAAACATTAGAATAACAATAGGTCCTCCGCTCCGACTACGTCGGTGCTCGGGCCCTAATAAAAATACCAGAACCTGGCGCCCGGCCACGACCCACGCCCGCACCAGGCCACAACAGCAAAAGGGCGCTCCACTAAGCACCAAAGATGCCCGCCATGAAGGGACCGAACAACTCAGAGACCGCAGCAGTCACCAAAAGCGGCACTCCGTGCTGAACCCGCAGATACCACTTGCAACACCAGCCGCGCCCAGCCACTTAAACCGCTCCCATCTGAGCCGTTCACCGAAAAACAGCCGAAAGCCTGCGAATCCCGCCAACAAACCCAACCTGCAATAGGGACCGAACAATCAAGTGCAACTGCATTTATTAAAGTAATTTAGTCAAATCAACAAATTAAAAGAAAACAGAAATAGAACAGGAAAGCGACGACATCACATAAAAGCCAGTCTGTAAAAATGTGTTTTAAGAAGTGATTTAAAAGAGATTACTGATTCTGCGAGCCTTATCTCCTCAGGCAGTTCGTTCCAAAGCTGAGGGGCCCTGATGGCAAAGGCACGGTCACCTTTAGTTTTCAGCCTTGACTTTGGAACAGCCAGAAGGGCCTCACCTGAGGATCTTAGGCTGCGAGCTGGCTCATAGGGGGTCCACATTTCCTCTATATATGTTGGGGCCCGACCCAGAAGAGCTTAAATCCAATTCTAAAACGTATAGGGAGCCAGTGGAGAGAGGCCAGAATTGGGGTGATGTGATGTCGTCTGTTAGAACCAGTGAGAAGCCGAGCTGCTGCGTTCTGAACTAGTTGGAGGCGAGAGAGTGACTTTTGGTTGATGCCAGAAAGAAAGGAGTAATCAAGTCTTGAAAAGAAAATGCATGAATTACTTTTTCCAGGTCAGGTGGAGAGAGCATTACTGAGAGCATTACTTTGATTTTGGCAATGGTTCTAATTTGTAGAAAACAGATCTGGACAACTTTTGTGACTTGTGGTTTGAAGCTTAAATCTGAATCAAAAACTACTCCTAAGTTTCTGGCAGTGGACTTTATGTTAAAGGAACAGCGGGCCAAGGGCATTTTTAATCGGAGTGATAGGGTTTGGAGGACTAAATATTCTGATTTCTGAAATAAAATTGGACCTATAATTGAACCTTGCGGTACACTACAAGTAATGTGAGCTGTAGAGGATGCGTAATTGCCTATGGTGACCAAGGGTGGGCTGGCCATAGGGGATACCATGGAAATCCCCGGTAGGCCGATGGGGTTGGACTGGTCCAATACCGGCCCACCTCCATCACCAACCGGCCCTCCCTCTGACATCGCCGCCCGACTATATTCTATGCTTCACAGAACACTTTAAATTGACTCTAATACCCGTAGTTAAAGATCACTGACTGACATTTATACTACTCCTCGCGATCTGTATTCACACTCATTGTTTCCATCTTCTTTACTCACCTAATCTTTTCCGTCAGTCTAACTTTGTTTTAGGGTTCTATCTAAAAGGTAAGAATAAAACCAATTAAGTGCAGTGTCCTTGATGCCAACCCAGGTTTTAAGACGGTTGATTAAAATATCATGGTCTATTGTGTCAAAGGCTGCACTTAGGTCTAAAATAATTCAAATCGAGCTCTCCTGATTCCTGCATTCACATACTTTAAATCAATCTAGCAAATACAAGTTTTTTTTTATTGTACATAATTATGGTAGTAATGCATGTAATGGACATGGTTGACAACCTGCTGGGCCAGGTAGCATTAGCATAACAAACCTCAACCTACCAGCCAAGGCTAGCACAAGCTAGCTGGCATGGTTAGCAAGGTGCAGCTATAATTCATGTATATTTGGATATTAATTGGGATGATAATTTTGGCTAGTGAAAAACAGGCTTGTTTATAATGTTCTTACTGGAAAAAATTAACAGCCGACTTCTTTGTGTGACAACCAGCTATGCTAACAAGCCAGGTATGATGACAGACACCGATACCTGCAGATTAGTCTTAACATATTACTAAAATATACAGTGTATATATATATATATATATATATATATATATATATATACATATATATATATATATATATATATATATATATATATATATATATATACATATATATATATATATATATATACATATATATATATATATATATATATACGTATATATATATATATATATATATATATATATATATATATATATATATATATATATGTATACATATATATATATGAAACCATAATAGCAAGCCATAACATTTGTACATATTATTTGCAGGAAGAAAGGCTTGACTCAATGCTGCCACGCCCTCAATTATGCATAACCATGAACACTTAAGCCTATATACTATATATATAATTTTAACGGATGAGTTAGCAAATACACTTAAAAGAGTTTTTTTCTGTTGATTGGATGAACAAAGTTGGACATAATCTTTCTTATATTTTGCACTAGTCAGGCAGGCCCCAGCTCCCAAAGCTTGGAACAAGCATAGGGATATTGACCAGCTTGGTTTGGACACTACAATGAGAACAGATCCTAGATCAGTATTGTGTGATAAAACTCATTGCCACCAGCCCTGGATATTGTCCACTTCTTGGCCATATACCAGAGCTACTGGAAGCAGAAACACATGTTGAAATGCAACTGCCCGAAAGCTGCTTCATGTCATCATGTCACCTCTCTCCTTCTTCATTTGCTTTCTGAGGCTCTGATGGCCGGTCCTCCATAAAAAAATAGATTTTTTAAAAAGACCAGAGCTTAACGTTGAGAGTGTGTTTATGTTTTATTTTTCTACATTGTTGTAAATCACTCAAAAATGGAGACCATGCTAAGCAAAAGCACTCAAACACTATGGCCACTGTACACTTGTACAGCTACAGTATTGAAACATCTAACCAATTCAATGTGATATCCAATGTGATATCTTAGGCTTAGATGTAATATGGAACTAAAAAGATGCATGCAGATACAGGCAAGTTTTTATTAGTTGTGCTAGTGACATGCTTTATGACTTGCAATGTCTGACTTTGGCCCAGCTTGAGATTTCTCCAAAACAAATTGATGGATTGCATGAAATTTGATACAGACATTCATGGTCCACAGATGATTAACTTTGGGGATCTTTTGACTTTTCCTTTAGTGTCACTACTGTATGAGGTTGACATTTGTGGTTTTCAGAGCAGTGTCTCTACAACTATTGGATGGATTACCATGAAATCAGCTTCAGGCATTCATAGTCCCCTCAGGATGAAGTTGATGAATGTACTGTCAGCAGTACAAGAGGAAGAGGCAGGAACCACAGCATCAGGGTCTATTCCACAAAGATGTATAGTTACTTTATTAATCCCATAAGGGACATTTTTTGCTTTACGTCAGCATTTATACATACAGGTAAGCAATAAAAATAGCAGAGTAAAAAATATATTAAAATATAAAATATAAAAATTCACAATATATACAATAAAATAGAATAATATTTAATTAACCAACTAAACAATAGTGCAAATATTTAACCAACAGCATCAAGCATCAAGCAGTCTTTAATGAATATTAGCCAGTTGCAATTTGTTTTGATATTTTTTTATTGTCTGGCTTTACAACTTTAATGTGCAAATTGAGAACGTTCATAATAACAAGCCTGTCCTCTCTCCCAAGTCGTCAAATACGGCAGCTTGGTCAGTGGTGACAAAGTCCTCTCTGGTCACACTATTACCAATCCACTCCATCGGTCTGGTCCCCGTATAACCATTCCACTCAGCTTCTCTGCTTTCAGAATAACCAGTCCACTTAGTCTCCCTGGCCCCAGTATAACCAGTCCACTTTGCTTTCTCTGGTACCAGTATAAATAGTCCGCTAAGCTTCTCAGGTCCCAGTTTAACCAGTCCAGTTGGGCTCTCTGGTCCCAGTTTAACTAGTCCCCTCTGCCTTTCTGGTCCCAGTATAACTAATCCACTCAGCCTCTCTGGTCCCAGTTTAACAAGTCCAGTCGGCCTATAAATTCATAACGTTTGAACTGAATGAAGGTCTACTGTCAGATCAGGGACAAACACACATCTCACTGAAGGGCGAAGCTCCTCAGTGAATGCAGTAGTCCCAGTCCCAGTTTATCCACCATGAGCATGTTAGAATGTATCATGTTTCCCAGCATTACTCTACTGTACAGGTCACAAACATTGTGGCTGTGTCACAGGAGTGGTGCATTAAATCAGACATTAATCAAGACGGATGCAAATTTATTATTAGCTATGCTGAGATAAATTTAAATAATGCTAGTTATAACTAGTCCTTAGTAGTGATCCTTAATTTCACTGTGCTTAAATGCAAATTAAAATTGGCAATCATCTAAACTTTTAGACAGCAGGAGAAAAATACTATACATTCAAAAAGTAACATACCTCAAAAAAACTTTTATGTTTAAAAACTTCTGCCAAGGGGAAAGGCTCCTGCTCCTTTCACACAGGCAGAGAAATAATCCTACTGAGCATGTGCAGACTAAGTGTCATCACTATGGCTTCTTTCGGATTGGAGGAATTGAATGTGTTACAATTGCCTCCTGTTAAAAATTGCCCCAGGTCTCCCCCAAATACTTGTGATGAAAAGTAGCTTACTTAAGTAAAAGGAAAAATACAGATTTTTAGTAGTAGGCCTGCACAAAAAAAAACAACACTTTGTTGCAGTAAAGAGAGTAAACGTAATTTGTTACTTTCACACCTGGAAAATGTATGTTGGATGGGGGATGTTGGTGATGGGGGATGGATATAAATACTAAATGACCATTTCAAACACTGGCATGACAATCCTATGTGGATGTGTAAAAGACATGTTAAAGTCAGGGCTGAGGTTTAAATTCTAATGTTTTCAATCCATCCATAGCATCTGTGCTGGGTTGTTTTGATAGAATAATTGAAGGTTCCATTATGTCCCTGCCACAGCCTGTAGAGCAGATTTGAATTTCTTATAATTCCAAAGTGTGTTAAGTAGCACCTCCGTGAAAAGATGGGGGGGGGGGGTTGGAGAGCATGTTTCAGACCTTCTAATGTGTAAATGTGTTTCTGATTCCTGACATGACACACGGTCAGACAGCAGTGTGCATGTGTGTGTGTTTCCTCAATCCTGCCACATCGCTGCCTGCCTGTAATCAGTAATTACTAGGATTGGCTGATGGATTCTGGTTATAATGAATGATTGATGACCCCTGAAAGAAAGCGGCCGGGGCATTTCTGTCCTCTGACAAGATGACGTTAGCACTGAATTGAAACCATTTAAGTAGAAAATGACTGGACACAGGCATGGCTCAATAGCAGGTACCACACTGCCATTTGCACTGATACATTTGCATTTGCCCCCCCCCCCCCTTTGAATAGTCTGTGTATTCAACTGAAATCTCTTGGAGCTGATCTTAGAAAGATCAACTCAAATGCTAGACAGACTTGAATGCTTCTAAAGTGCCTTTCAAGTGCAAGTTTAAACCCTTGAAATCCATATTATGTGGCAGCATTTATGAGAACACTTTGTTTCTATAGTGTGAAGCTTTTTACACCCTACTTCCTGTTTTTGTAGCCGGTTATTTCTAATTGCACTGACAACATTTTACTCGCAACTGAGACAGATGATGAGAGAATTTAAAAGCGGAGACCGCTGTTCGTTTGCCGTTTCCTGCTTTTATTTGTTTTTTTAACCATGACCACGGTCGACTGTAACCTTGATGACAAGGGTTCCCTTGACTTAATCAAAGTACTTATTCCAACTCATAACAAGATCTTTCACCTAACCTATATGTGTTGGGCCCCATCCTAACCAAACCTGAACACATCATAAAATGTACTTATTTATTATTTATTTGTTACAGTCACATATGTGTCGTTCTGGACAGCTCGTTCTCACTCCCAACGCGTCGCGGCAGCTTGGTCAGGAAAAAGTGAATTTTGTCCTGAGAAACTCTGAGTCTCATTGAAGAGACACAAAAGGCATTAGAAAAAAGTGCAGCTCATCACTGCCACTTGTTTCCCAGCGAGCGGAGGCCTTTCTGTGCGAGGGTTATTGCGTTTACAACTCACTTGAACCTCATGTGTGAAGTACACGACTGCTGGACAATAACTACATTTTGTGATTCACGCCCTTTGATGTGTGGAGGCAGACATTAAACGTGTGGTTGGGGTTACAGGCACTTTGTGGTTGGAGAACCAGACGGTTTTCATGGGGCAGTGGAGGAGGAGTCGTCTCCTTGAACTATAGCAAACGTCTCTGAGGAACACATGGGTTTCATCGCAGATATTGAACGCAGCCACGGAGGACCTGACACGAACAATAAATATGGATATGTATGTTTTTTATTTGGAAGTATAAAACAAAACAAATACCACACATAAAATGAACAATAAAATATAGCAAACTCTTAGTGTACACGTTATCCTCAACAATTTAAATAAACAACGTAAAAAAATACCTTATAGGAGGCCTTTGTATTGAATATTGCTGTATTTATGAGGGCCAGTTTTAGTTTTAAACCATGAGGACATTTTAGGGGTTTGGGAATGCATTATGTCAATGAGGGTTCTCACAAGTACAGAAAGACAAACTGCTATATGTGTGTGTAAGTTTATGGGTGGGATTGAAAGAGGTCTATTAATAGAGTTCTATGTGTCTCCTTTCAAATACGCAGGAAGTAAATACACACACACACACGCACACAGGCCTGTCTGGCACCGCACCAGCCTGCATGTGTATCTGATAAGTGTCTATCACTCACATTCACACACATTCACACACTTTACTAAACATGAACAGGCCCTCAAATACACACTTGCATTCTTCACATCCAGTCCAGTTATGTATACTTTGACCTCCACTCCCATCAGAAACATCTACTTCATTTATTTAGCTTCAGTTTCCAGCTTTTAACGTCCCATTAATTCTAAGAAACAGTCCAAATTAACAGTGACAATAGTAGTAAAAAGTAATAGTGATGTTACTAGTAATAGTGATAGTGAAGTGATAATGACAAATTAAAATCATTATAAGAATAATAATATGAAAAGCTAACACACATGCAAACCACATTAGCTCACAGTGGAACACCAGTGGACCACTGGCAGAAAAAGGTGTTTAAAGGTGTTTTACCTTTAAAGGGCCACAGGGTTCAGGGGGAATCAGAGAATGTCAAAGCCTCCAGCTTGAGTTGACCAATGATGTAAAAGCCTGCCAGATGCACACATTTGAAACTTTCCCACCTTGACCAAACATCCTACGTCCTACATCCTTTGTCCTTAACCGTCTCAGCATGCTTCCAATGAAGTTCTTAATGGACCGTCATAATTAGCAGGTGCCGTGCTTGACAATTTTTGTTACATTTTGCAACACTAAAATAAATTCTGTCTGTCTGTCTGTCTGTCTCTCTGATGTTGTGATTATGTCAATTATTCAGATGCTCCTTTCTTCTGCAGTCCAATGTAAAAGGACATCAGAGTGAAAAGCATGTATTTATCCCCTTTTGGACAGATGCATTACCAAGTCTTCCTGTTTTATTTGCCATGTTTAACCAGGTTTTACAGATCAGGGCTCTGATATATAAAGATGCATCCGCTATTGTGGCTCTGCGAGTCTTCAGCCTCCATCAGCAGCCTGATTGATGCTTCTATTCACCTATAAGTGCCGCCTTCACTGCGCTTTTCCCCACAGCTTTTATTTTACAAATGGACGTTTTTGCTTTTTTAGCAATCCCTTTTGACTCGCTCCTTTCACTGCCACTTGGAGGTAGAAATATAGAAATAAATGTGGAAATAATAACAGCATATGGCCTCTCTCCCACTCTCCACTGGGTTGGAATCACAGTGTGACTGTATTCCAGAAGAGGAACATGTTTCCATATCAAAAGGCAGCAACAAGCAGGGCTTCTGTCAGATTGTCATGCATGCAGGAAAGCAGAAAAACTCATCCATGTGTCCTTTTACACGCAAAATAAAATAATTTTTACCCATCTGTAAACGATTTGAGCTAGAATGCAGACAGAAAATGTAAAGTTTAAACCTAATAATCCTGTTTTGCTTTTTATATTACTAGAAAGGTGTGTGGAATAAGCTGAGGGCTGCAGCTGCTGACACTGAACATCTAAAATGGTGGATTTATAAAATAAAATATTTCAATGTCTGCACTAAACATCTGATGACAAGTTTGTCATGAATCAATACATTATTGCATTTTGGATTGGGAGCAACATTTCAGGAAGCTGAACCACAAGCTTTAATGCAGGTTTTATTTCTATAGGAATTTCTAAATTGTCATTTTCCATTTGCTGCCTTGTGACAGCGTTATGCAGTTGGGACAAACTCACAAAGCACTCAAAGGTGATAATGGATAACAGCTGGTCCACTTTATGGTCTGAAGGGGCAAAAGGAACCTGATGGAGTGGTTCAGGTCTGTGAGGAGGACTGGATCCACCAATCAGGTTCTTTTTAAGAGGCACTTCGAGGTTTCACCACTCTGGAGCCAACACACACGGTAAGCACACATTCATGGTCCTAATAGAATTAAGACATTTCTTATTGATCCCAATGTGCTGGAATAGGGTGGAAGTGAGGAAATATAAGAAAGTGACACCTATACAGCCATATAAATATAATTTGTAAAGACATGGAGCAGTGCAGGAAATGTGATACCCATCTCTGTTTTTCCGTCTGAGGTTCCACAGAAAGAATTAATTTTAAAAAAGAGATATTGAATTATTACACAAAGAAACAAAGGATCATATGTGTGTTATAATATAACTGTGCTAATGCTATGCTTGTTTTCTACCATATAAAAGGCATCAGGCGGTGGAGACTAATTTCTTGACCGACTTAATATCTGAAGTCCCAAATTAAAAAAAATATGAGTCCATGTTAAAAACTTTTTCTCTCAGACAATATTCTGTATAATTTGGTTTCAGCAGTGATGTGTGTAGGCTGACGTTTATTTTCATCCACATTTTTAACGTAAAAGAATGAATATTATTCATATTTGCGTGCGGGAGGAAACAAGTCCGTGGAACTCATCTGCGGAGATGATTGAAATCAGTGTCTTTCCCGCATTAGTGGAGGAGAATGAAGCACCAAACTGACCTCTAATCATCTCCCATATATCACCGGCACATTTTCAAATCACAAACTTATCTGTCAGCCCGACATGAGCATGCGTTAAGACCACATTGAGCGTTAAATACAATCAGCGAGTCCCATTAAGGGCCTGAACCGGGAATCCACGTTCCTTCACAGCACCCCCCCCCCCCCCCCCCCCCCCCCAAACACACAGACAAACACCAGCACATTTGTTGATTAGTGGTGTACATATGCAATAAGTACTCTGTTTCCCAGGCTGAATGGAGGCGATAATGGGCCGTTATCTTATCCCGGTCGGGGGGGAAATGTTCGGCGTTTGTCGCCCCGCAGAGAGGGAGCCGCTGCCTGGGGGAAGGAAAACGCGATCTGCTCCCCGCGGAGAAGCGAGCGGAGGGCGGATAATGAGATGAGTCCCAGATATAATACTCAGCGGCTTCTGTCTGACATGGAAATATGGTTATTATTCATTTACTCATGTAGGGAGAGGAACAAAAACAAATAAAAAGCCTTGATTACAGTTTTACCGCGCCGTTACGCACGCGTGTACAGGTTAAGAGGTTATTTTATTAATTTAGGAATCGTGTGTGCCTTGGGAGTGTTTATACGAATACTACATTAATAATAAATCATCATTTCATAATAATGATGACAATAAGGCATGATTCCACACATAAATCACCTCATAGCACGTATCAACAAATTAATGAACCAGAATAAAATAAGCAAAACATGCATTGAGTTTTTGTGAAGGCTGAATTTGTCTATCTATTGATACATTATTATTAATATTACCTTGAAATAACTTGGCAAAGTTGCCTGCGTGCTGTGGTTTGCCGTAGCTTGATTTTCATTTTCATTCATTTTCAGCAATAAAAGAGTTTACCTCTTATTTATTTACTATTTCCTATCAACGATTTTAAAAACATCCTGTAACCCTTTGGGTCCAGTTTAATTTCCAATATTATGAACTGATAAATAAAGGTTTCTAAAGTGTCAGTTTTGAGTTTGACTCTGACTTCATGAATGAACCCCCTTACTGTAAACACTAATGTAAATGTGTTCCATAGATTGTGATGCCTTCACTGACCAGGAAATAATCGGATTACTCTGTGACCCAGCAACGGAGTTTTTCCAAAAGTCTGCAAACAGTGCGGATTATCTTAATTGAATTAATTCTCAATACACAGATGTGCGGCCGTTCACGCCGCGAGTTGTGGCAGCTGACCCCAGAGCAGCCGCTCCGTCGTGACGTCAGCGACGTATAAAAACAGCCCTGCTCTCAACAGGTCCATTTCAAACCAGAAGTCCACATCCTCGAGACGAAGCTCGCGCAAGGAAGAAAAGAGTCACCATGACGCAGTTTTAGGAGAACTTTCCTCACGGAGATCTTCCAGTCCGGGACGTTTTCTTTCACTGAACAACTTTTACTTCACCCCGAGTTTTTCCCCGTTTCCGAGGCCGCCGCGCACCGGTGTGATGCCCGCCGGGATGTTCAGCATAGACAGCATCCTGTCCGGCCGGCCGAGCTGCAAGGAGCCGCTGCTGCTGCACCGGAGCGGCCCGGTGGTGCTGTCCGCCGGCCTCACGGACTCTATCTACACCGATTACAACGGACTGTACTCGGCCACATGCGGTACTTCTCCCCCCGGCGTTCAGTCCGTGAACGGGACCAGGATAGGATATAACAGCTACTACTACGGACAGCTGCACGTCCAAGGCGCCGGAGGACCGCCGCCGTGCTGCGGCTCAGTGCCCGGCCTCAGCCCGCAGCAGTGCCCGTGCATCCCGGCAGGTAGGACAACCAAAGTCTCTTCATAATTTTACCAACTTCAATTATGGCGTGGAACTCCTAATTTAAGAGATCAACATAGAATTCCACACAAATAATTATTTGTACATGTTTTAAATGCATATTGCTCTTTGTTCTCTTATTATTTCCAGTTCAACGAGAGTAAAAATAGTTGAGGTTTAGTCATTGCACCAGGTCTCACTTTGATCCACAAATAGAAGACAATATACATGTATAATATAGTATTTTTAAAAGTGTGCTTTTTGAGGATGTCCTTAAATGTGTGTTTCTACGACATAGTTCCTTGCGAAAACACACAATATATAAATATTTCTGATTTTATGCCCAAAACAATTGCAACGTTAGTTTACGCATGAAGTCAAATCTGTGCATTCACACAACCGACACCAACTACTCGAAGATATTCTAATGTGATGCCAAATGCATGTGTGATTAAATTATCTCGTTCGTTTGATGACCCCAGTGCTGTTCGTATCCAGGATCGATGCCAGTCATTTCCAAACTGCTGCTTTACGCATGAACATAACAAACTCGTGTATTCGAAAGAAAAGATTGCTTCAAACGGGCAGCCCACAGTTTGAGATTAATAGAGTTTGTGGTTTTTAATGCACGAGCAACAATATTCACGTGCATAAAAAGAGACCAGTGTCACATCTGTTATTTTACGCACCAGCTGTAATCTGCGTACACAATCGAGGCCAGACTTTCCAATTAGCCGCATTACTTGAGAGCACTGTTTCAGGAGATAACGCTGCGGGAATTTGATTGCTCCAGATATTACCACCCTTTTGATGTGTCTCTCCGTCCTACCCGCCGTGCAGGCTACGACAGCCCGGGCTCGGTGCTGATATCTCCGGTCCCGCACCAGATGATGTCCTACATGAACATGGGTAGCCTGTCGCGGACCGAGCTGCAGCTCCTCAACCAGCTGCACTGCCGCAGGAAGCGGCGGCACCGCACCATCTTCACCGACGAGCAGCTGGAGGCCCTGGAAGGCCTCTTCCAGGAGACTAAGTACCCGGACGTCGGCACCCGGGAACAGCTGGCCCGCAAGGTCCACCTCCGGGAGGAGAAGGTCGAGGTCAGAGGCGCTTTGGCTTTTCATTCAGCTTCATATTCTGCTTCTTAGAATCATTTACAGTCCGGGAGTTTTGGGTTCAAAACAGGCAGAACAACATTGACCTACTCTCAATTTAGAGTTTAGTTTAGTTTAATGTAAAATTAGCAGGGTTATTACAGTAACACAGACATTATGATTATGATTATTATGATTATGATTATTATTATTATTATTATTATAATTATTATGTTGTGCCTTATTGTAGTCCGTAACCAATATGCACAACGGCCTATTGTGCATCTACAAAATGAAAAGGAAAAAGGAGGTGACGCAATTTAGCTTGCTTTAAAATAAGTACACGGTTGTTTAGCTACAAAAGTTAGTTTTTTGGGTTATTTTTTTAATTATTTTTCTTTGGTTCAACATTTTTCGGTGTGAATAAAACAAATAACAGACATTTACTATAGCAAACCAGAATATACATTAACCAACTTTAATAATAATACACATACTACTACTTCTATTAATTATTATTTCTATTATTATAATTATTATTATTAATCGAAGTAACCAAACTCAGCAGAATGTTACGGGTCCGTTATTTTAAGGTGGAAATATTTTTTTTAAATCACACTCAGTCTTGTCGCAGGTGACATCGTGATATGAATAATATTTTTTACATTACAGTAGTCTGTAAATAAATCAATACATCAATATATTGTTAATTAAGACAATAACGCACTGTAAATGACGTTGACGCAAATGTGTAATTTGCCGCCTATAATTAAAAGTGGCTTGCCAGTGAAACATTACAGAGAAATGTCCACATATCAACACACTATATACACATTAAATAATACAGGTAATCAATATACAATAAATGTGTTAGGCTGTGAAATAAAGTGAAAGGCTGTGGGGAAAACGAGAGGCGACTTTTGGCATTCATTCTGTCAAAGGAGACGCAGGAATCTCTGAGTGAAATCGTGACAGTGACTGTCTGACCGGGAATAACGAGGTTAGAAATAAAAGTAACGAAAAGAATAATGTCCTTTATTAAGCTTAGATGTTAAAACTGTGTTTTTTTATCACGTAGGTTTGGTTCAAAAACAGACGCGCGAAGTGGAGGAGGCAGAAAAGATCTTCCTCGGAGGAATCAGAGAACTCTCAGAAATGGAACAAAACGACCAAAACGGCTGCGGAGAAAACCCAGGAGGCTAAAAGCGAGGTGGACTCGGACAGCTGATAATACCGCGGACACGTGTGCGCGCGTGTGTGTACAGATAGCGAGAGGTGGCGTGGACTCGACGGCATGCTGGTGGTGGTGTGATGAAACGTGTTGCCATGTTGCACAGTTGTACATAATCTACATATTGACTCGGTGTCCGCTATTTATATTTAATTTAAGTTGTTGTGACGTTACGCACGCCAACGGGAGGACTGACTGACGTGTCTGAAATATCGTAATGTTATATGTGACATTTTTGTGGATATTAAATGTTGTAACTCTGGTAGCCCCCCCCCCCCCCCCCCCCCCCCCACACACACACACACACACACACACACACACACACACACACACACACACACACACACACACATACACACACACACACACACCGTTGTAACATTATTCATTGCGCTCAGCTGACCGCAGGGGAAACACGTGGAGACTGTAAAAACATGGAGAGGCAGAGGCTGAGCGCAGCATCACCTCAGAGCTGTTATGAAAAAATATGCCGCCATTTGTGTTTTGTTTTTTTTCATTTAGCAAAAATAAGCAAATTCTACGTAAAAGGACAACGAATATTCATTAAAATATAACTGAAACTTCAGCAACACGTTTTGTTTTTTCTCTTCGAGGAGAGACGTTGATGTTAGTGCTGTTTTTTAAACAGTCTTTTTGACAGATTCTACAATGAATGGTCCCGTTTTTTCACACTCCCAGTCTCTTTCTCAGAGCTCAGTGACCTGTTCATTGAACAAGAGGGACACATTAAAAGTCATATATGCAAACAGTGAATTTATATTAAATCAGATTGACGTCACCGAAAATAAATTAATGCTAACAAAGGTATCGCTGGTGCTGCGGCTCAATGACGCGCTATAGTATATATTGCCTTAAATTAGCAAACCCATCTCGGTCATGGTTTCCATTTTTGTTTTTATAAATAGAAAGTATATAACAAAATATTTAGCTTATTTTACATAGACTATAAGTTAAACTATGACTTTTTTTTTTAAAAGAATAATTTCTGAATCTCTTCATTATTTTTGTCGCATACAAATATGCAATGATGACTGCTGGCAAATGTGTATGTTGATGCCGTTCAATGACAAGTCTCTATTTGATCCTCTGATCTATAATAATAGACGATAATATACGGTAGCTAGAATATGTGTGTGTGTGTGTGTGTGTGTGTGTGTGTGTGTGTGTGTGTGTGTGTGTGTGTGTGTGTGCGTGCGTGCGTGCGTGCGTGTGTGCGCGCGCGCGCGTGCTTCATGAACTATGACTGGGACCCTTAACTACCTCACGCCACTGGTCACAGTCAAAGCTGATAAATGACATAAGTAAATCAGAGGGAAAACTACACGATGCAGCTACACTCAGGCAGCGCGTGGGGTGCATGTGACGGAGCAGTGTGGAGAAGAAGTGGACAGCGACGGACGAAGAGAGAGAGAAAGAACGAGAAAGAACAAGTGAAGCTATAGGTCATTTAAAGGGGGGGAAAAATCTGCAAAATTACAGATATGTTCACAACATGCTTATTGTTTGGAAAACGACAACTAGTCGTTGATTCTTTGCTTTAAAAAAATACTAATGGCATCTAAACATAAGCATGCTCTGTAAAGCAACATTAAATAAATAGAAATAGAAAAAAAGAAGTGTGAGGTGGCAGTAGCTCCAGTTACTCAGAGCAGCTTCATGATGATCAACACCAGCTGGAGCTCTGAGGAGATAGCAGCTGCAAAACAAACACCCCAGAAAGTGCTCAAAAATGATATTCATGAGTTATTATTCATTTAGTCTGAATTATGTAATGCATTTAGTTAACTCGTAAATTTAGGACTCAAAACAGCTGTTTTTCAACTATTTTGGAGATTTTCTAAAGCAGTTATTGTGCGTAACAGTAGATCTAATGATCAATACATTCAGCGGCCACTTTATTAGGTACAAATGGAGTGGAGTCCAATACAAATGTTCTGTCATTAAGTCCAAGTCCAAGATGCCTGTCTTCAGTTTTTATTGACACTGTCATTGATTAACTAGCATTAGAGCTCATAGACCCTCTCATGTTTGTAAATGAGGAGGAAAAAAAATAGAAACACATGACATTCAGTGACGTGCGGTGAGGTTCGTGGCTGGTGAGGCACTGACACTACATAAATCAGATTTACAAATATATGAACCCAATAGAGTAGCTTAAATCACCATTCAATTGGCAGCTTGCACATTGACTACTGGTTGTTTTTCATATCAGCATTATTTACACACACATAGGTAAGGTACATATTTGATTACACCGGGAGCGTGTGCGCCGCGATCTGCCCCACCGACCTGCCCCACCGGGAGCGTTTCAGAAGCGGAGCGCTCGCGGGCGCCACCCGCGAACATCGTGAGATTCCGCGATAATCTGTGTAACAACCACGGATGTATAAAGAGAACAACAAACACATAAAAGGTTACTTTACCTGTCCGACGTTGAATTGCTGTTGATTTGGTCATATTTCCTTGTTTTTTGAGACATGTTTAAGCTTGGATATAGAATCTTACATTCTTGTGGTCAAAGCAAAATATAAGAAGAAGAAAAGTGTAAAAGAAGAGCAACAACAGAACAAGCATAAACCCGACCCGTGGGCTCTCGCACGCCCTCTTTTTTGAGTCAGCGTTTGCCTCCCCTGTGTGCTTTTTCACTGCGGTTTCTGTCAGATCAGCAACACTAAATATGTTCTACACAGACGTAAAATACATTACCTATTCTATGTAAAGAAAGGACGTATACTAAAAGTGTCTACAAATATTACAATGGTGACAAACAATAAGAAAGCAAAAGGCACGTGCTCAACCCAGTTAGTGAGGGATTGCGCAATCTGAGGTGAGGCACAGTTCGTTGCTGCCTCACCTCACGTGTCTCCTCTGTTTGAACAGGACATGCGCTAATTCAGCGATTTTGATTATCAAAATGCTTGAAATGATTGGAATCATACAACAATTACATTTATAGCACAGATCAGTAGAGAAATATTAATATTTATTTTATTTTAGCATTATTTGTTTTTACTTGTCATGATGACAGGCGAGGCTCTGCCTCTCCTGACCGAACGTCCCTGCATGACGTAAAACCTCTCATGTCATTGCATTTACATATTTCCAACAATGTTAACTAAAGTCTATGATGCCCATGTCTATAATGCGCTATTAACAAAATTATAATCTGTTATAATCTGTTTATATCACTCTTTGATTATAATTATAGGCATTTATGAACATTCATAATGCTTTATAACAATAATCATCCCTAACCCTAACACATTACAAAGCATTTTATAATGACATAAGGTCAAATATCATAATACTTCATATTTTCTGGTCACTTGCTGACCTTTTCTTAGCTGGGATCATATTTTTATTTTATTATAATTCGCATAGTTGTAATAAAGTGAACAGAAACATTGTCAAGGTAGAATTTGTGGCAGACCTCTTGTATTGGATTGCAATAGATGGTACAGGTGTACCTAATAAAGTGGACACTGAGTGTACCTCACTGGCACAAAGAGTAAACAGAACAACAATATTTCAACCAAGTGGTAACAGCTGTGAATGTGTGGAGCCTGGACTGTTAAAAATGTTCTGTAGAACCACTAAATATTAGGTGTAGGGCTTTTAAAAATGGAGCTGCTAACTTTTACTTTCTAATTGAAAAAAAAGAAACAAGTTCACATCAGAGTATCAAGGGGAAATCAAACGCCCTTTAGTTTTCAACATAAGGTTCACTTGCATAATTTCAGATAAGAGCCACAGCTACTGGAATCCTTGTTAACTTGAGGGTAGTTCCATTCTACAATTTAAAATAATTAACATTTATTAAAATTTGGGTATTTTATAGGCTGATTTCAGTATTTTTAGACCCAAAATAGCAAACAATAAATAAAAAAATCCTAAGTCTTTTTTTTCCAACACTGTTAACCCGAACTAGTTGACTTTACTAGAAAATTGCGTGTAAACCCGTTGCCTCAAACCATTTAAGTTTTTACACATGGAGGAACTAAACAGGTCAAGTTGTGTTAACATAGAATGCAGTAGACATATTTAAGTCCACATTAGTAATTTTTACTCAAAATCATTAGTTCACTTGAATTATTTCTTTTCTTTAGTCTAAGTTTAATGAAATAGATATTTTAAGTTCAACATACATAAGCATATATAAACAAATCACTAATATAACATTATTTATTGCTACTTAAGAGCATTAGTTTATTTAAGTAATGTCTTTACTTTTAATAAAATGAATTATACCATTCGATTTTGAAAGATTTAATGCATTCTTTCAAAAAAATTGTACAATACATTTTAATGTTCCAATGTGTTTTATTTTTTCAAAACATTGCATTATAACTGTTAAAAACTGAAAACAAATTCCAACTTGCCGAGAGAAGGAATGCAGCATTACACAGTAACTGTGCCTTGTGAATGACTATTCACATACAGACAGGCATTTAAACTAAAATTCTCAATTTCAACTTGACTGGATAAGGACAGAGAAACTGGGTTAAACGTATCGAAACAACTGAACACAAATATGCAGTCCTGAGCATACACTGTAAAACACAAGTGGTGGAACATTCCTACTCCTCATTCAACATAGACTTCTAACATAATTCAAAAACAGTACCTTAGTTAAACATTTCCTGAGAGTCTTTGGTGACAAAAGGGGATTAAAACCATGTGAGGCTTGGTTTGGAGGGGCTATTAATACCCACGAGCTAGCAGACCCCCATGGTTGAGGTGTCTCTGCATATGAGACCTAAACATTATGTACAAATATGTTCACTACAGAACTACAATCCTAATAACAATACACTAGTACTGGAATGTAAATATTTTCCCTCAGACAGGTAGGAAAAAGAGGCATAGCGAAAACATTGTTAAATGCAGACATGGCTTCTTCTCACAGTAGACTTGACATACATTATTTACATTGCAAGCTGGTTCTTCAAGGTTTGTAACCTTGGTTTTAGTTCACTGTCGCCCAACGTGGCCTTCATAGACTTGGAGTAGTTCGGATGCAGTGCGTATGCAAGTCCAAACAGAAGGCACATAGCTTTTGGCAGGTTTTGAATGTTGTCCATCACAACTTCTCCTTCAATGATGATCTTCAACGAGACTGGACTGAGATGTAGGGAAGATGAGCACACAGCACCTTCTTTCTCAACGAGGATCCCAAACTCAATGTTGCGGAATGAGTCATCATCATCCGAGTCCTTAACAAATAATAATGTAAAAACACAATTATGACTTTTCTCATTAAATAACTATCAATAATGTTAAGTAATGTAGCCTAGTTACAGGAGAATCAGTCGCATGAGGGAAGGTGAAACTGTATTCTATAAAACTATGCTCACAGGGTTCATCAAATAATGGTGACAGTTGTAAATGATGCTGTGATGGTCCTTCTAGATACTCTTTCAGAAAGTAAGAGTTACTTACAAAGGCTGGTTTGTAGAAGTCTGTGGGACTGTCACTAAGGATTACAGTAAGCCCTCTCAGCACCAGTGTCCAAATATCAGTTGGCTCTGTAGTCTTTTGGGGAAAAACACAAGTTACACAGCTAGAATGACAAGAAATGATTGGTCTATAAGAAAGCTGAACCAACCAAAGACAATTTTGATTGTAACTAAACAGTAGCACTTTCTGTGTCATGTCAATACATCGGCTGTGAAAAACAATGCAAATGCATAATGGACATGTACCAACCTTGGTCTGTTGCCCAACGTTCCCTCTTTTAGATCGAAATATGTCGATAAGCCGAAGACTGTGCTGATCAAGGCTTTCGTATAATTCCTGCTTGAGGTTCTTGCCCACTATCCGGTTGGACTCCATGCACACCTGCAAAGTACAGAGAATGCTCCAGTATCACATTTCAAGACTAAATAATACTTTGCCAGTGGCCACCAGTGTGAGGTGAAGCCACCTGCAAAGTAGTGCTGGAAAAACACCCATAAATGCCCTTGCTGGATTAGAAATGTTCTTTCTTTAGTTAATTAATTAGCCTCCTTGTTCCATCCCCAACCACATACAACTGACCAATATCCCACCCGTCATACCTTCTCTTTATTGGCCTTGGCAAGAGACATCAAATCATCAAAAGACACCACCTCTTTTCTTCTCAGTGCAAACGTCAGATCCATCTTCTGTTTCACAAGTTGTCCATTTGGTGGTGTTCTCTTCAGCATTTCATCAACCATGTCTTCAAACCAGTTATGAACTCACAATATTTACACTTCCACTGCATCTTCACAAGAACCTGTAAAAACAAGAAGAAGAAAACTATTAGCTCAACAACCCAGTTCCAGTAACATTAACTCCACTGCAAAACGTCAACCAGCCTCTGCTAATAACCAACTAATGACCTCATGCTAGCTAAGTTACTGCTATAAATTAAATAAATAACTCCTGTGCAACCTAACCAAACACCATTTTGAAAAGCTTGCGTAACTTTATCTTATCGTCAGCTAGCTTAAAACACAGCACATGCAAACACACGTGTAAACTGAACCCCACAGAAAATCGTCAGCATGCTAACACTCAGCTAACTTTAGCTTTTAGCTTACTTTTTGAAATAAATGCTCCCAGAATGATATCTAACGTTACAGTTAATATGGTGAGAGTTACACACTCACCATTCCACTTGGTGTAAAGTTGTTTCCGAAATCCCGCAGCTCCATCAAAGTCAGGTAAATTACGCGGTTGGACGCAGGACAAGCGGACACCTTTGGACTCGTCACTGCGCTGCACACGGCACTAATACTTAATCGAGTGAAATTCAAAACGGGCCCCTCCCCCCCTTACGGAAACGTAACATACTAAGTTATCTCAGCTAAACATGATCATTGCACTCAATATTTCAGCTGATTAGTGCAAACTACTGAATAGATTTAGTAATGACACAGTTGTTTTACAAAACATGAAAGTACAAGTAATGACCACTTAACAGTTTAATTTGAACAAAATTTGGGTTTACAGTGAACTGGCAGTGTGCACTGAAAATGTTGTGTTGGATTTACTTAATTTTTTATAGGTAAGTGGTTGCACAAAATAAATGTATCTAAATCCATATATATATTTTAAGTTGACTTTACTTAATTTATAGTCATAATTTTACCTCAACTATTTTGAGTGAAGTTTGCTCACTATGTTCATGTTTAGTATATTAAAATGTATTATGTAACCTCAATTACTATTTACCTATTTTGTTTTTGTAGATTCAGATCAATTTAATGGTTTGATTTCTACAAACTAAAATTAAGTTTGATCTAATTAAACATTTTTAGCTATTACTAGTATCTTAACTTTCAATAAATTCCATGTTTACACAAACGAAGCAAACAAAATACTCACTTTTTACAACTTTATTATCTTCATTACCAGCAATGTAAATCAGTACATTTACTCAAGTATTGTACTTATGTAAAAATACAAGGTACTTGAACTTTGCATGAGTGTTTCTATGTTCTGCTACTTTCCACTTCTCCTCCCCTATCTCAGAGGTAAATATTGTATTTTTAACTACATTTGTCTGAAAGCTTTAGTTTATTTTCAGATGAAAATAAACTAAAGCTCTATTGTGCATTTACTTTTGATTGTGCAGTAAATGTAAAAGTAAATTTTGATGAGAATACTTAATGACAACACTTTTACTTACAGTAAGTAAGACTTTGAATGCAGGACATTTACTTATCAGTGCCATTGCTAACAAAATAAAACAATGCACCAGTACCATAGCTGCATGACAGCAAACACATACATCAAAAGGATGCATTGAGTGAATATAATACCCAATGTCTCACAAAAACAAGCCCCTATGTCCAGGGTTCACACGAGTGTTAATAAAAACAGTTCAACACACGTTTTTCAGCTTGCAACATCTTCTTAAACTGCATTTCACATATAGAAAATGTTCTCCTTCACCTCCAAACCAGAAATAATGCAAACAGGGTTCACATGAACGGCTGAAGAAATCCACCAGTCCAACACTGATTTTGGTCTTTGGTCAAAGTACTTTGAGGGAAAGCAAGAGCACTTTCTGAATGACTTCATGTGTTCAGTGCGTAGGTGACTCCTGGCCTCATTGTAAGGAGCTCGAGCTACAGATCCAATGTTGTCCAGAATGATTACTCCTTCAGCATTAATGTCAATGTCATCATAACGTCCAGCTTCTCCACCCTCGTTGTTGATGACATGTATGCACATGGTGGATATCTTCAGGTCTCTCAGGATGTCGTCTCCTTGATGTCCTGTACACTGAAAGAGAATATGAGAAAAAAGAAAAATGTGTTTGTTATATATTTAATTACATACAGACAACAGTGGAGTATGAGGTTAAATCAGCATTGTTTTCGTTACTCAAAATCACAGACATTTTCTATACCTATTCAACAGAAGTGAACTGAGTTCTTTGTGCTGTCGCAATGACTTTGTTGTAACTATTAGTGATATTAGAATCTTAAAACATTTTCTGTAATACAAAACAGTACATGTGGCTGGCATATGCAGTTACATTGACTTACCATATACTCCCGAATGAGATGCCCATCATCTTCCTCAAGTGGGATGCCTAGAGGATGGCAGCCCTTTAAGGGTTGAAAGCACTTGTCACCTGTATAAAAATAATTACAGTTGTTGAAATATCCCTCAAAACATCAATAATTACAAAAAATGCCTAGAATATACATCAGACCTTAAAAAATACACTGACCTCATTATACATTCTCTTAATGGACTGCGCTCTTTAACTAAAGAACGTTACTAAATTGTGACTTTGTTTTCATGAAATGTCAGAGGTCTGAATGTGTAGAGAGATAGCACTATTATTTAGATTCTATTCTAAATCTAAATAATCCAGGCTGTTCTTGAGGTCTTCAAACTAGAGACTCTATTCTACTATGTACATTTCATAAAGTTGCTCCAGAGAATATGAATATTTGTATACAACATTGTGTACACATATTTACCTCTTGCAAGATTGCCAGATGTTTGGCTAGTTTCTGGACAGAAACACCCCCTTCTTCTGGAAAACGGATGTCCGATTGGGTAAATGGCTGCCCAACTGCACCATGAAGGTGGTTTCAAGTAGGATTGTGATGTGCTGGAATTCTGCATTTATCTGTTTTACACAAAAAACAACGGAAGACAAAGAGCACTGTGTAAAGATATATTCACAAATTGACCTCCTGATTAACCAAGACAGTCTTTGATAGCATGGATATTGGTGTACAGTGTGTTCAAGTCGAACATATTCCTATTAATCTAAGGT
>NW_027176826.1:0-23847 GCF_023349555.1 Cebidichthys violaceus
TTTTCAATAATACTTGATGTTTACACTCATTTACTGGTTTAAGTTACTTTCTCAGCATTTCATGCTCTCAAAAGCAGTTTTAGGCTGATTTGAGAACAAAAGCTGTTTTTGTGGAGGTAAACAGAATTTCAAAGATTTTCTTCACAGGATTTGCATCAGGACAGTTAATTTAATATTTCCATAATGTTTTCAATAATACTTGATGTTTACACTCATTTACTGGTTTAAGTTACTTTCTCAGCATTTTATGCTCTCAAAAGCAGTTTTAGGCTGATTTTGCGAAAGTAAACAGAGATTTAAAGATATTCCTCAAAAAAGTGACTTAGGACAGTTGATTTAACATTTTCATGATGTTTTGCTCAGAAACTTGATGCTAACGGCACTTTACTGGCTAAAGATGCATTTTCACTTCTTATGCTCGTAGTTTCAGGCTGGGAAGAAGCTAAAAGTTTATTTTGTGGAATTAAACATAGTTTCAAAGATTTTCTTCACAGGATTTGCATCAGGACACTTGATTTAACATTTCCATAATACTTAATGTTTACACTCATTTACTGGTTTAAGTTACTTTCTGAACATTTTATGCTCTCAAAAGCAGTTTCAGGTTGATTAGAGAACAAAAGCTGTTTTTGTGGAAGTAAACAGAGTTTCAAAGATTTTCTTCCAAAAATAGATTTTGTGAAATGATTTTCATCATAAAGATGGCTCAAGACAGTTGATTTAACATTTCCATGATGTTTTCAATAATACTTGATGTTTACACTCATTTACTGGTTTAAGTTACTTTCTCAGCATCTTATGCTCTCAAAAGCAGTTTCAGGTTGATTAGAGAACAAACGCTGTTTTTGTGGAAGTAAACAGAGTTTCAAAGATTTTCTTCCAAAAATAGATTTTGTGAAATGATTTTTATCATAAAGATGGCTCAAGACAGTTGATTTAACATTTCCATGATGTTTTCAATAATACTTGATATTTACACTCATTTACTGGTTTACGTTACTTTCGCAGCATTTTATGCTCTCAAAAGCAGTTTTAGGCTGATTTGAGAACAAAAGCTGTTTTTGTGGAAGTAAACAGAATTTCAAAGATTTTCTTCCCAGGATTTGCATCAGGACAGTTAATTTAACATTTTCATGATGTTTTGTTTAGAAACTTGATGCTAAAGGCACTTTACTGGCTAAAGATGCATTTTCACTTCTTATGCTCGTAGTTTCAGGCTGGGAAGAAGCTAAAAGTTTATTTTGTGGAATTAAACATAGTTTCAAAGATTTTGTTCACAGGATTTGCATCAGGACACTTGATTTAACATTTCCATAATACTTAATGTTTACACTCATTTACTGGTTTAAGTTACTTTCTGAACATTTTATGCTCTCAAAAGCAGTTTCAGGTTGATTAGAGAACAAAAGCTGTTTTTGTGGAAGTAAACAGAGTTTCAAAGACTTTCTTCCAAAAATAGATTTTGTGAAATGATTTTCATCATAAAGATGGCTCAAGACAGTTGATTTAACATTTCCATGATGTTTTTAATAATACTTGATGTTTACACTCATTTACTGGTTTAAGTTAGTTTCTCAGCATCTTATGCTCTCAAAAGCAGTTTCAGGTTGATTAGAGAACAAACGCTGTTTTTGTGGAAGTAAACAGAGTTTCAAAGATTTTCTTCCAAAAATAGATTTTGTGAAATGATTTTTATCATAAAGATGGCTCAAGACAGTTGATTTAACATTTCCATGATGTTTTCAACAATACTTGATATTTACACTCATTTACTGGTTTAAGTTACTTTCTCAGCATTTCATGCTCTCAAAAGCAGTTTTAGGCTGATTTGAGAACAAAAGCTGTTTTTGTGGAAGTAAACAGAATTTCAAAGATTTTCTTCACAGGATTTGCATCAGGACAGTTAATTTAACATTTCCATAATGTTTTCAATAATACTTGATGTTTACACTCATTTACTGGTTTAAGTTACTTTCTCAGCATTTTATGCTCTCAAAAGCAGTTTTTAGGCTGATTTTGCGAAAGTAAACAGAGATTTAAAGATATTCCTCAAAAAAGTGACATAGGATAGTTGATTTAACATTTTCATGATGTTTTGCTCAGAAACTTGAAGCTAACGGCACTTTACTGGCTAAAGATGCATTTTCACTTCTTATGCTCGTAGTTTCAGGCTGGGAAGAAGCTAAAGTTTATTTTGTGGAATTAAACATAGTTTCAAAGATTTTCTTCACAGGATTTGCATCAGGACACTTGATTTAACACATTTCCATGATGTTTTCAATAATACTTGATGTTTACACTCATTTACTGGTTTTAAGTTACTTTCTCAGCATTTTATGCTCTCAAAAGCAGTTTTAGGCTGATTTTGCGAAAGTAAACAGAGATTTAAAGATATTCCTCAAAAAAGTGACTTAGGACAGTTGATTTAACATTTTCATGATGTTTTGCTCAGAAACTTGATGCTAACGGCACTTTACTGGCTAAAGATGCATTTTCACTTCTTATGCTCGTAGTTTCAGGCTGGGAAGAAGCTAAAAGTTTATTTTGTGGAATTAAACATAGTTTCAAAGATTTTCTTCACAGGATTTGCATCAGGACACTTGATTTAACATTTCCATAATACTTAATGTTTACACTCATTTACTGGTTTAAGTTACTTTCTGAACATTTTATGCTCTCAAAAGCAGTTTCAGGTTGATTAGAGAACAAAAGCTGTTTTTGTGGAAGTAAACAGAGTTTCAAAGATTTTCTTCCAAAAATAGATTTTGTGAAATGATTTTCATCATAAAGATGGCTCAAGACAGTTGATTTAACATTTCCATGATGTTTTCAATAATACTTGATGTTTACACTCATTTACTGGTTTAAGTTACTTTCTCAGCATCTTATGCTCTCAAAAGCAGTTTCAGGTTGATTAGAGAACAAACGCTGTTTTTGTGGAAGTAAACAGAGTTTCAAAGATTTTCTTCCAAAAATAGATTTTGTGAAATGATTTTTATCATAAAGATGGCTCAAGACAGTTGATTTAACATTTCCATGATGTTTTCAATAATACTTGATATTTACACTCATTTACTGGTTTACGTTACTTTCGCAGCATTTTATGCTCTCAAAAGCAGTTTTAGGCTGATTTGAGAACAAAAGCTGTTTTTGTGGAAGTAAACAGAATTTCAAAGATTTTCTTCCCAGGATTTGCATCAGGACAGTTAATTTAACATTTTCATGATGTTTTGATCAGAAACTTGATGCTAACGGCACTTTACTGGCTAAAGATGCATTTTCACTTCTTATGCTCGTAGTTTCAGGCTGGGAAGAAGCTAAAAGTTTATTTTGTGGAATTAAACATAGTTTCAAAGATTTTCTTCACAGGATTTGCATCAGGACACTTGATTTAACATTTCCATAATACTTAATGTTTACACTCATTTACTGGTTTAAGTTACTTTCTGAACATTTTATGCTCTCAAAAGCAGTTTCAGGTTGATTAGAGAACAAAAGCTGTTTTTGTGGAAGTAAACAGAGTTTCAAAGATTTTCTTCCAAAAATAGATTTTGTGAAATGATTTTCATCATAAAGATGGCTCAAGACAGTTGATTTAACATTTCCATGATGTTTTCAATAATACTTGATGTTTACACTCATTTACTGGTTTAAGTTACTTTCTCAGCATTTCATGCTCTCAAAAGCAGTTTTAGGCTGATTTGAGAACAAAAGCTGTTTTTGTGGAAGTAAACAGAATTTCAAAGATTTTCTTCACAGGATTTGCATCAGGACAGTTAATTTAACATTTCCATAATGTTTTCAATAATACTTGATGTTTACACTCATTTACTGGTTTAAGTTACTTTCTCAGCATTTTATGCTCTCAAAAGCAGTTTTAGGCTGATTTTGCGAAAGTAAACAGAGATTTAAAGATATTCCTCAAAAAAGTGACATAGGATAGTTGATTTAACATTTCATGATGTTTTGCTCAGAAACTTGAAGCTAACGGCACTTTACTGGCTAAAGATGCATTTTCACTTCTTATGCTCGTAGTTTCAGGCTGGGAAGAAGCTAAAGTTTATTTTGTGGAATTAAACATAGTTTCAAAGATTTTCTTCACAGGATTTGCATCAGGACACTTGATTTAACACATTTCCATGATGTTTTCAATAATACTTGATGTTTACACTCATTTACTGGTTTAAGTTACTTTCTCAGCATTTCATGCTCTCAAAAGCAGTTTTAGGCTGATTTGAGAACAAAAGCTGTTTTTGTGGAAGTAAACAGAATTTCAAAGATTTTCTTCACAGGATTTGCATCAGGACAGTTAATTTAACATTTCCATAATGTTTTCAATAATACTTGATGTTTACACTCATTTACTGGTTTAAGTTACTTTCTCAGCATTTTATGCTCTCAAAAGCAGTTTTAGGCTGATTTTGCGAAAGTAAACAGAGATTTAAAGATATTCCTCAAAAAAGTGACATAGGATAGTTGATTTAACATTTTCATGATGTTTTGCTCAGAAACTTGAAGCTAACGGCACTTTACTGGCTAAAGATGCATTTTCACTTCTTATGCTCGTAGTTTCAGGCTGGGAAGAAGCTAAAGTTTATTTTGTGGAATTAAACATAGTTTCAAAGATTTTCTTCACAGGATTTGCATCAGGACACTTGATTTAACACATTTCCATGATGTTTTCAATAATACTTGATGTTTACACTCATTTACTGGTTTAAGTTACTTTCTCAGCATTTCATGCTCTCAAAAGCAGTTTTAGGCTGATTTGAGAACAAAAGCTGTTTTTGTGGAGGTAAACAGAATTTCAAAGATTTTCTTCACAGGATTTGCATCAGGACAGTTAATTTAATATTTCCATAATGTTTTCAATAATACTTGATGTTTACACTCATTTACTGGTTTAAGTTACTTTCTCAGCATTTTATGCTCTCAAAAGCAGTTTTAGGCTGATTTTGCGAAAGTAAACAGAGATTTAAAGATATTCCTCAAAAAAGTGACTTAGGACAGTTGATTTAACATTTTCATGATGTTTTGCTCAGAAACTTGATGCTAACGGCACTTTACTGGCTAAAGATGCATTTTCACTTCTTATGCTCGTAGTTTCAGGCTGGGAAGAAGCTAAAAGTTTATTTTGTGGAATTAAACATAGTTTCAAAGATTTTCTTCACAGGATTTGCATCAGGACACTTGATTTAACATTTCCATAATACTTAATGTTTACACTCATTTACTGGTTTAAGTTACTTTCTGAACATTTTATGCTCTCAAAAGCAGTTTCAGGTTGATTAGAGAACAAAAGCTGTTTTTGTGGAAGTAAACAGAGTTTCAAAGATTTTCTTCCAAAAATAGATTTTGTGAAATGATTTTCATCATAAAGATGGCTCAAGACAGTTGATTTAACATTTCCATGATGTTTTCAATAATACTTGATGTTTACACTCATTTACTGGTTTAAGTTACTTTCTCAGCATCTTATGCTCTCAAAAGCAGTTTCAGGTTGATTAGAGAACAAACGCTGTTTTTGTGGAAGTAAACAGAGTTTCAAAGATTTTCTTCCAAAAATAGATTTTGTGAAATGATTTTTATCATAAAGATGGCTCAAGACAGTTGATTTAACATTTCCATGATGTTTTCAATAATACTTGATATTTACACTCATTTACTGGTTTACGTTACTTTCGCAGCATTTTATGCTCTCAAAAGCAGTTTTAGGCTGATTTGAGAACAAAAGCTGTTTTTGTGGAAGTAAACAGAATTTCAAAGATTTTCTTCCCAGGATTTGCATCAGGACAGTTAATTTAACATTTTCATGATGTTTTGATCAGAAACTTGATGCTAACGGCACTTTACTGGCTAAAGATGCATTTTCACTTCTTATGCTCGTAGTTTCAGGCTGGGAAGAAGCTAAAAGTTTATTTTGTGGAATTAAACATAGTTTCAAAGATTTTCTTCACAGGATTTGCATCAGGACACTTGATTTAACATTTCCATAATACTTAATGTTTACACTCATTTACTGGTTTAAGTTACTTTCTGAACATTTTATGCTCTCAAAAGCAGTTTCAGGTTGATTAGAGAACAAAAGCTGTTTTTGTGGAAGTAAACAGAGTTTCAAAGATTTTCTTCCAAAAATAGATTTTGTGAAATGATTTTCATCATAAAGATGGCTCAAGACAGTTGATTTAACATTTCCATGATGTTTTCAATAATACTTGATGTTTACACTCATTTACTGGTTTAAGTTACTTTCTCAGCATTTCATGCTCTCAAAAGCAGTTTTAGGCTGATTTGAGAACAAAAGCTGTTTTTGTGGAAGTAAACAGAATTTCAAAGATTTTCTTCACAGGATTTGCATCAGGACAGTTAATTTAACATTTCCATAATGTTTTCAATAATACTTGATGTTTACACTCATTTACTGGTTTAAGTTACTTTCTCAGCATTTTATGCTCTCAAAAGCAGTTTTAGGCTGATTTTGCGAAAGTAAACAGAGATTTAAAGATATTCCTCAAAAAAGTGACATAGGATAGTTGATTTAACATTTTCATGATGTTTTGCTCAGAAACTTGAAGCTAACGGCACTTTACTGGCTAAAGATGCATTTTCACTTCTTATGCTCGTAGTTTCAGGCTGGGAAGAAGCTAAAGTTTATTTTGTGGAATTAAACATAGTTTCAAAGATTTTCTTCACAGGATTTGCATCAGGACACTTGATTTAACACATTTCCATGATGTTTTCAATAATACTTGATGTTTACACTCATTTACTGGTTTAAGTTACTTTCTCAGCATTTCATGCTCTCAAAAGCAGTTTTAGGCTGATTTGAGAACAAAAGCTGTTTTTGTGGAGGTAAACAGAATTTCAAAGATTTTCTTCACAGGATTTGCATCAGGACAGTTAATTTAATATTTCCATAATGTTTTCAATAATACTTGATGTTTACACTCATTTACTGGTTTAAGTTACTTTCTCAGCATTTTATGCTCTCAAAAGCAGTTTTAGGCTGATTTTGCGAAAGTAAACAGAGATTTAAAGATATTCCTCAAAAAAGTGACTTAGGACAGTTGATTTAACATTTTCATGATGTTTTGCTCAGAAACTTGATGCTAACGGCACTTTACTGGCTAAAGATGCATTTTCACTTCTTATGCTCGTAGTTTCAGGCTGGGAAGAAGCTAAAAGTTTATTTTGTGGAATTAAACATAGTTTCAAAGATTTTCTTCACAGGATTTGCATCAGGACACTTGATTTAACATTTCCATAATACTTAATGTTTACACTCATTTACTGGTTTAAGTTACTTTCTGAACATTTTATGCTCTCAAAAGCAGTTTCAGGTTGATTAGAGAACAAAAGCTGTTTTTGTGGAAGTAAAACAGAGTTTCAAAGATTTTCTTCCAAAAATAGATTTTTGTGAAATGATTTTCATCATAAAGATGGCTCAAGACAGTTGATTTAACATTTCCATGATGTTTTCAATAATACTTGATGTTTACACTCATTTACTGGTTTAAGTTACTTTCTCAGCATCTTATGCTCTCAAAAGCAGTTTCAGGTTGATTAGAGAACAAACGCTGTTTTTGTGGAAGTAAACAGAGTTTCAAAGATTTTCTTCCAAAAATAGATTTTGTGAAATGATTTTTATCATAAAGATGGCTCAAGACAGTTGATTTAACATTTCCATGATGTTTTCAATAATACTTGATATTTACACTCATTTACTGGTTTACGTTACTTTCGCAGCATTTTATGCTCTCAAAAGCAGTTTTAGGCTGATTTGAGAACAAAAGCTGTTTTTGTGGAAGTAAACAGAATTTCAAAGATTTTCTTCCCAGGATTTGCATCAGGACAGTTAATTTAACATTTTCATGATGTTTTGTTTAGAAACTTGATGCTAAAGGCACTTTACTGGCTAAAGATGCATTTTCACTTCTTATGCTCGTAGTTTCAGGCTGGGAAGAAGCTAAAAGTTTATTTTGTGGAATTAAACATAGTTTCAAAGATTTTGTTCACAGGATTTGCATCAGGACACTTGATTTAACATTTCCATAATACTTAATGTTTACACTCATTTACTGGTTTAAGTTACTTTCTGAACATTTTATGCTCTCAAAAGCAGTTTCAGGTTGATTAGAGAACAAACGCTGTTTTTGTGGAAGTAAACAGAGTTTCAAAGATTTTCTTCCAAAAATAGATTTTGTGAAATGATTTTTATCATAAAGATGGCTCAAGACAGTTGATTTAACATTTCCATGATGTTTTCAACAATACTTGATATTTACACTCATTTACTGGTTTACGTTACTTTCTCAGCATCTTATGCTCTCAAAAGCAGTTTCAGGTTGATTAGAGAACAAACGCTGTTTTTGTGGAAGTAAACAGAATTTCAAAGATTTTCTTCACAGGATTTGCATCAGGACAGTTAATTTAACATTTTCATGATGTTTTGATCAGAAACTTGATGCTAACGGCACTTTACTGGCTAAAGATGCATTTTCACTTCTTATGCTCGTAGTTTCAGGCTGGGAAGAAGCTAAAAGTTTATTTTGTGGAATTAAACATAGTTTCAAAGATTTTTCTTCACAGGATTTGCATCAGGACACTTGATTTAACACATTTCCATGATGTTTTCAATAATACTTGATGTTTACACTCATTTACTGGTTTAAGTTACTTCTCAGCATTTCATGCTCTCAAAAGCAGTTTTAGGCTGATTTGAGAACAAAAGCTGTTTTTGTGGAGGTAAACAGAATTTCAAAGATTTTCTTCACAGGATTTGCATCAGGACAGTTAATTTAATATTTCCATAATGTTTTCAATAATACTTGATGTTTACACTCATTTACTGGTTTAAGTTACTTTCTCAGCATTTTATGCTCTCAAAAGCAGTTTTAGGCTGATTTTGCGAAAGTAAACAGAGATTTAAAGATATTCCTCAAAAAAGTGACTTAGGACAGTTGATTTAACATTTTCATGATGTTTTGCTCAGAAACTTGATGCTAACGGCACTTTACTGGCTAAAGATGCATTTTCACTTCTTATGCTCGTAGTTTCAGGCTGGGAAGAAGCTAAAAGTTTATTTTGTGGAATTAAACATAGTTTCAAAGATTTTCTTCACAGGATTTGCATCAGGACACTTGATTTAACATTTCCATAATACTTAATGTTTACACTCATTTACTGGTTTAAGTTACTTTCTGAACATTTTATGCTCTCAAAAGCAGTTTCAGGTTGATTAGAGAACAAAAGCTGTTTTTGTGGAAGTAAACAGAGTTTCAAAGATTTTCTTCCAAAAATAGATTTTGTGAAATGATTTTCATCATAAAGATGGCTCAAGACAGTTGATTTAACATTTCCATGATGTTTTCAATAATACTTGATGTTTACACTCATTTACTGGTTTAAGTTACTTTCTCAGCATCTTATGCTCTCAAAAGCAGTTTCAGGTTGATTAGAGAACAAACGCTGTTTTTGTGGAAGTAAACAGAGTTTCAAAGATTTTCTTCCAAAAATAGATTTTGTGAAATGATTTTTATCATAAAGATGGCTCAAGACAGTTGATTTAACATTTCCATGATGTTTTCAATAATACTTGATATTTACACTCATTTACTGGTTTACGTTACTTTCGCAGCATTTTATGCTCTCAAAAGCAGTTTTAGGCTGATTTGAGAACAAAAGCTGTTTTTGTGGAAGTAAACAGAATTTCAAAGATTTTCTTCCCAGGATTTGCATCAGGACAGTTAATTTAACATTTTCATGATGTTTTGTTTAGAAACTTGATGCTAAAGGCACTTTACTGGCTAAAGATGCATTTTCACTTCTTATGCTCGTAGTTTCAGGCTGGGAAGAAGCTAAAAGTTTATTTTGTGGAATTAAACATAGTTTCAAAGATTTTGTTCACAGGATTTGCATCAGGACACTTGATTTAACATTTCCATAATACTTAATGTTTACACTCATTTACTGGTTTAAGTTACTTTCTGAACATTTTATGCTCTCAAAAGCAGTTTCAGGTTGATTAGAGAACAAAAGCTGTTTTTGTGGAAGTAAACAGAGTTTCAAAGACTTTCTTCCAAAAATAGATTTTGTGAAATGATTTTCATCATAAAGATGGCTCAAGACAGTTGATTTAACATTTCCATGATGTTTTTAATAATACTTGATGTTTACACTCATTTACTGGTTTAAGTTAGTTTCTCAGCATCTTATGCTCTCAAAAGCAGTTTCAGGTTGATTAGAGAACAAACGCTGTTTTTGTGGAAGTAAACAGAGTTTCAAAGATTTTCTTCCAAAAATAGATTTTGTGAAATGATTTTTATCATAAAGATGGCTCAAGACAGTTGATTTAACATTTCCATGATGTTTTCAACAATACTTGATATTTACACTCATTTACTGGTTTACGTTACTTTCTCAGCATCTTATGCTCTCAAAAGCAGTTTCAGGTTGATTAGAGAACAAACGCTGTTTTTGTGGAAGTAAACAGAATTTCAAAGATTTTCTTCACAGGATTTGCATCAGGACAGTTAATTTAACATTTCCATAATGTTTTCAATAATACTTGATGTTTACACTCATTTACTGGTTTAAGTTACTTTCTCAGCATTTTATGCTCTCAAAAGCAGTTTTAGGCTGATTTTGCGAAAGTAAACAGAGATTTAAAGATATTCCTCAAAAAAGTGACTTAGGACAGTTGATTTAACATTTTCATGATGTTTTGATCAGAAACTTGATGCTAACGGCACTTTACTGGCTAAAGATGCATTTTCACTTCTTATGCTCGTAGTTTCAGGCTGGGAAGAAGCTAAAAGTTTATATTGTGGAATTAAACATAGTTTCAAAGATTTTCTTCACAGGATTTGCATCAGGACACTTGATTTAACATTTCCATAATACTTAATGTTTACACTCATTTACTGGTTTAAGTTATTTTCTGAACATTTTATGCTCTCAAAAGCAGTTTCAGGTTGATTAGAGAACAAAAGCTGTTTTTGTGGAAGTAAACAGAGTTTCAAAGATTTTCTTCCAAAAATAGATTTTGTGAAATGATTTTCATCATAAAGATGGCTCAAGACAGTTGATTTAACATTTCCATGATGTTTTCAATAATACTTGATGTTTACACTCATTTACTGGTTTAAGTTACTTTCTCAGCATTTCATGCTCTCAAAAGCAGTTTTAGGCTGATTTGAGAACAAAAGCTGTTTTTGTGGAGGTAAACAGAATTTCAAAGATTTTCTTCACAGGATTTGCATCAGGACAGTTAATTTAACATTTCCATAATGTTTTCAATAATACTTGATGTTTACACTCATTTACTGGTTTAAGTTACTTTCTCAGCATTTTATGCTCTCAAAAGCAGTTTTAGGCTGATTTTGCGAAAGTAAACAGAGATTTAAAGATATTCCTCAAAAAAGTGACTTAGGACAGTTGATTTAACATTTTCATGATGTTTTGCTCAGAAACTTGATGCTAACGGCACTTTACTGGCTAAAGATGCATTTTCACTTCTTATGCTCGTAGTTTCAGGCTGGGAAGAAGCTAAAAGTTTATTTTGTGGAATTAAACATAGTTTCAAAGATTTTCTTCACAGGATTTGCATCAGGACACTTGATTTAACATTTCCATAATACTTAATGTTTACACTCATTTACTGGTTTAAGTTACTTTCTGAACATTTTATGCTCTCAAAAGCAGTTTCAGGTTGATTAGAGAACAAAAGCTGTTTTTGTGGAAGTAAACAGAGTTTCAAAGATTTTCTTCCAAAAATAGATTTTGTGAAATGATTTTCATCATAAAGATGGCTCAAGACAGTTGATTTAACATTTCCATGATGTTTTCAATAATACTTGATGTTTACACTCATTTACTGGTTTAAGTTACTTTCTCAGCATCTTATGCTCTCAAAAGCAGTTTCAGGTTGATTAGAGAACAAAAGCTGTTTTTGTGGAAGTAAACAGAGTTTCAAAGATTTTCTTCCAAAAATAGATTTTGTGAAATGATTTTTATCATAAAGATGGCTGAAGACAGTTGATTTAACATTTCCATGATGTTTTCAATAATACTTGATATTTACACTCATTTACTGGTTTACGTTACTTTCGCAGCATTTTATGCTCTCAAAAGCAGTTTTAGGCTGATTTGAGAACAAAAGCTGTTTTTGTGGAAGTAAACAGAATTTCAAAGATTTTCTTCCCAGGATTTGCATCAGGACAGTTAATTTAACATTTCCATAATGTTTTCAATAATACTTGATGTTTACACTCATTTACTGGTTTAAGTTACTTTCTCAGCATTTTATGCTCTCAAAAGCAGTTTTAGGCTGATTTTGCGAAAGTAAACAGAGATTTAAAGATATTCCTCAAAAAAGTGACTTAGGACAGTTGATTTAACATTTTCATGATGTTTTGATCAGAAACTTGATGCTAACGGCACTTTACTGGCTAAAGATGCATTTTCACTTCTTATGCTCGTAGTTTCAGGCTGGGAAGAAGCTAAAAGTTTATTTTGTGGAATTAAACATAGTTTCAAAGATTTTCTTCACAGGATTTGCATCAGGACACTTGATTTAACATTTCCATAATACTTAATGTTTACACTCATTTACTGGTTTAAGTTACTTTCTGAACATTTTATGCTCTCAAAAGCAGTTTCAGGTTGATTAGAGAACAAAAGCTGTTTTTGTGGAAGTAAACAGAGTTTCAAAGATTTTCTTCCAAAAATAGATTTTGTGAAATGATTTTCATCATAAAGATGGCTCAAGACAGTTGATTTAACATTTCCATGATGTTTTCAATAATACTTGATGTTTACACTCATTTACTGGTTTAAGTTACTTTCTCAGCATCTTATGCTCTCAAAAGCAGTTTCAGGTTGATTAGAGAACAAACGCTGTTTTTGTGGAAGTAAACAGAGTTTCAAAGATTTTCTTCCAAAAATAGATTTTGTGAAATGATTTTTATCATAAAGATGGCTCAAGACAGTTGATTTAACATTTCCATGATGTTTTCAATAATACTTGATATTTACACTCATTTACTGGTTTACGTTACTTTCGCAGCATTTTATGCTCTCAAAAGCAGTTTTAGGCTGATTTGAGAACAAAAGCTGTTTTTGTGGAAGTAAACAGAATTTCAAAGATTTTCTTCCCAGGATTTGCATCAGGACAGTTAATTTAACATTTTCATGATGTTTTGTTTAGAAACTTGATGCTAAAGGCACTTTACTGGCTAAAGATGCATTTTCACTTCTTATGCTCGTAGTTTCAGGCTGGGAAGAAGCTAAAAGTTTATTTTGTGGAATTAAACATAGTTTCAAAGATTTTGTTCACAGGATTTGCATCAGGACACTTGATTTAACATTTCCATAATACTTAATGTTTACACTCATTTACTGGTTTAAGTTACTTTCTGAACATTTTATGCTCTCAAAAGCAGTTTCAGGTTGATTAGAGAACAAAAGCTGTTTTTGTGGAAGTAAACAGAGTTTCAAAGATTTTCTTCCAAAAATAGATTTTGTGAAATGATTTTCATCATAAAGATGGCTCAAGACAGTTGATTTAACATTTCCATGATGTTTTTAATAATACTTGATGTTTACACTCATTTACTGGTTTAAGTTACTTTCTCAGCATCTTATGCTCTCAAAAGCAGTTTCAGGTTGATTAGAGAACAAACGCTGTTTTTGTGGAAGTAAACAGAGTTTCAAAGATTTTCTTCCAAAAATAGATTTTGTGAAATGATTTTTATCATAAAGATGGCTCAAGACAGTTGATTTAACATTTCCATGATGTTTTCAACAATACTTGATATTTACACTCATTTACTGGTTTACGTTACTTTCTCAGCATCTTATGCTCTCAAAAGCAGTTTCAGGTTGATTAGAGAACAAACGCTGTTTTTGTGGAAGTAAACAGAATTTCAAAGATTTTCTTCACAGGATTTGCATCAGGACAGTTAATTTAACATTTCCATAATGTTTTCAATAATACTTGATGTTTACACTCATTTACTGGTTTAAGTTACTTTCTCAGCATTTTATGCTCTCAAAAGCAGTTTTAGGCTGATTTTGCGAAAGTAAACAGAGATTTAAAGATATTCCTCAAAAAAGTGACTTAGGACAGTTGATTTAACATTTTCATGATGTTTTGATCAGAAACTTGATGCTAACGGCACTTTACTGGCTAAAGATGCATTTTCACTTCTTATGCTCGTAGTTTCAGGCTGGGAAGAAGCTAAAAGTTTATTTTGTGGAATTAAACATAGTTTCAAAGATTTTCTTCACAGGATTTGCATCAGGACACTTGATTTAACATTTCCATAATACTTAATGTTTACACTCATTTACTGGTTTAAGTTATTTTCTGAACATTTTATGCTCTCAAAAGCAGTTTCAGGTTGATTAGAGAACAAAAGCTGTTTTTGTGGAAGTAAACAGAGTTTCAAAGATTTTCTTCCAAAAATAGATTTTGTGAAATGATTTTCATCATAAAGATGGCTCAAGACAGTTGATTTAACATTTCCATGATGTTTTCAATAATACTTGATGTTTACACTCATTTACTGGTTTAAGTTACTTTCTCAGCATTTCATGCTCTCAAAAGCAGTTTTAGGCTGATTTGAGAACAAAAGCTGTTTTTGTGGAAGTAAACAGAATTTCAAAGATTTTCTTCACAGGATTTGCATCAGGACAGTTAATTTAACATTTCCATAATGTTTTCAATAATACTTGATGTTTACACTCATTTACTGGTTTAAGTTACTTTCTCAGCATTTTATGCTCTCAAAAGCAGTTTTAGGCTGATTTTGCGAAAGTAAACAGAGATTTAAAGATATTCCTCAAAAAAGTGACATAGGATAGTTGATTTAACATTTTCATGATGTTTTGCTCAGAAACTTGAAGCTAACGGCACTTTACTGGCTAAAGATGCATTTTCACTTCTTATGCTCGTAGTTTCAGGCTGGGAAGAAGCTAAAGTTTATTTTGTGGAATTAAACATAGTTTCAAAGATTTTCTTCACAGGATTTGCATCAGGACACTTGATTTAACACATTTCCATGATGTTTTCAATAATACTTGATGTTTACACTCATTTACTGGTTTAAGTTACTTTCTCAGCATCTTATGCTCTCAAAAGCAGTTTCAGGTTGATTAGAGAACAAACGCTGTTTTTGTGGAAGTAAACAGAATTTCAAAGATTTTCTTCACAGGATTTGCATCAGGACAGTTAATTTAACATTTCCATAATGTTTTCAATAATACTTGATGTTTACACTCATTTACTGGTTTAAGTTACTTTCTCAGCATTTTATGCTCTCAAAAGCAGTTTTAGGCTGATTTTGCGAAAGTAAACAGAGATTTAAAGATATTCCTCAAAAAAGTGACATAGGATAGTTGATTTAACATTTTCATGATGTTTTGCTCAGAAACTTGAAGCTAACGGCACTTTACTGGCTAAAGATGCATTTTCACTTCTTATGCTCGTAGTTTCAGGCTGGGAAGAAGCTAAAGTTTATTTTGTGGAATTAAACATAGTTTCAAAGATTTTCTTCACAGGATTTGCATCAGGACACTTGATTTAACACATTTCCATGATGTTTTCAATAATACTTGATGTTTACACTCATTTACTGGTTTAAGTTACTTTCTCAGCATCTTATGCTCTCAAAAGCAGTTTCAGGTTGATTAGAGAACAAACGCTGTTTTTGTGGAAGTAAACAGAATTTCAAAGATTTTCTTCACAGGATTTGCATCAGGACAGTTAATTTAACATTTCCATAATGTTTTCAATAATACTTGATGTTTACACTCATTTACTGGTTTAAGTTACTTTCTCAGCATTTTATGCTCTCAAAAGCAGTTTTAGGCTGATTTTGCGAAAGTAAACAGAGATTTAAAGATATTCCTCAAAAAAGTGACTTAGGACAGTTGATTTAACATTTTCATGATGTTTTGATCAGAAACTTGATGCTAACGGCACTTTACTGGCTAAAGATGCATTTTCACTTCTTATGCTCGTAGTTTCAGGCTGGGAAGAAGCTAAAAGTTTATTTTGTGGAATTAAACATAGTTTCAAAGATTTTGTTCACAGGATTTGCATCAGGACACTTGATTTAACATTTCCATAATACTTAATGTTTACACTCATTTACTGGTTTAAGTTACTTTCTGAACATTTTATGCTCTCAAAAGCAGTTTCAGGTTGATTAGAGAACAAAAGCTGTTTTTGTGGAAGTAAACAGAGTTTCAAAGATTTTCTTCCAAAAATAGATTTTGTGAAATGATTTTCATCATAAAGATGGCTCAAGACAGTTGATTTAACATTTCCATGATGTTTTCAATAATACTTGATGTTTACACTCATTTACTGGTTTAAGTTACTTTCTCAGCATTTCATGCTCTCAAAAGCAGTTTTAGGCTGATTTGAGAACAAAAGCTGTTTTTGTGGAAGTAAACAGAATTTCAAAGATTTTCTTCACAGGATTTGCATCAGGACAGTTAATTTAACATTTCCATAATGTTTTCAATAATACTTGATGTTTACACTCATTTACTGGTTTAAGTTACTTTCTCAGCATTTTATGCTCTCAAAAGCAGTTTTAGGCTGATTTTGCGAAAGTAAACAGAGATTTAAAGATATTCCTCAAAAAAGTGACTTAGGACAGTTGATTTAACATTTTCATGATGTTTTGTTTAGAAACTTGATGCTAAAGACACTTTACTGGCTAAAGATGCATTTTCACTTCTTATGCTCGTAGTTTCAGGCTGGGAAGAAGCTAAAAGTTTATTTTGTGGAATTAAACATAGTTTCAAAGATTTTCTTCACAGGATTTGCATCAGGACACTTGATTTAACACATTTCCATGATATTTTCAATAATACTTGATGTTTACACTCATTTACTGGTTTACGTTACTTTCGCAGCATTTTATGCTCTCAAAAGCAGTTTTAGGCTGATTTGAGAACAAAAGCTGTTTTTGTGGAAGTAAACAGAATTTCAAAGATTTTCTTCACAGGATTTGCATCAGGACAGTTAATTTAACATTTTCATGATGTTTTGTTTAGAAACTTGATGCTAAAGACACTTTACTGGCTAAAGATGCATTTTCACTTCTTATGCTCGTAGTTTCAGGCTGGGAAGAAGCTAAAAGTTTATTTTGTGGAATTAAACATAGTTTCAAAGATTTTCTTCACAGGATTTGCATCAGGACACTTGATTTAACACATTTCCATGATATTTTCAATAATACTTGATGTTTACACTCATTTACTGGTTTACGTTACTTTCGCAGCATTTTATGCTCTCAAAAGCAGTTTTAGGCTGATTTGAGAACAAAAGCTGTTTTTGTGGAAGTAAACAGAATTTCAAAGATTTTCTTCACAGGATTTGCATCAGGACAGTTAATTTAACATTTCCATGATGTTTTCAATAATACTTGATGTTTACACTCATTTACTGGTTTACGTTACTTTCGCAGCATTTTATGCTCTCAAAAGCAGTTTTAGGCTGATTAGAGAACAAAAGCTGTTTTTGTGGAAGTAAACAGAGTTTCAAAGATTTTCTTCCAAAAATAGATTTTGTGAAATGATTTTCATCATAAAGATGGCTCAAGACAGTTGATTTAACATTTCCATGATGTTTTCAATAATACTTGATGTTTAAACTCATTTACTGGTTTAAGTTACTTTCTCAGCATTTCATGCTCTCAAAAGCAGTTTTAGGCTGATTTGAAAACAAAGCTGTTTTTGTGGAAGTAAACAGAATTTCAAAGATTTTCTTCACAGGATTTGCATCAGGACAGTTAATTTAACATTTCCATGATGTTTTCAATAATACTTGATGTTTACACTCATTTACTGGTTTAAGTTACTTTCTCAGCATCTTATGCTCTCAAAAGCAGTTTCAGGTTGATTAGAGAACAAACGCTGTTTTTGTGGAAGTAAACAGAATTTCAAAGATTTTCTTCACAGGATTTGCATCAGGACAGTTAATTTAACATTTCCATGATGTTTTCAATAATACTTGATGTTTACACTCATTTACTGGTTTAAGTTACTTTCTCAGCATTTTATGCTCTCAAAAGCAGTTTTAGGCTGATTTTGCGAAAGTAAACAGAGATTTAAAGATATTCCTCAAAAAAGTGACTTAGGACAGTTGATTTAACATTTTCATGATGTTTTGTTTAGAAACTTGATGCTAAAGACACTTTACTGGCTAAAGATGCATTTTCACTTCTTATGCTCGTAGTTTCAGGCTGGGAAGAAGCTAAAAGTTTATTTTGTGGAATTAAACATAGTTTCAAAGATTTTCTTCACAGGATTTGCATCAGGACACTTGATTTAACACATTTCCATGATATTTTCAATAATACTTGATGTTTACACTCATTTACTGGTTTACGTTACTTTCGCAGCATTTTATGCTCTCAAAAGCAGTTTTAGGCTGATTTGAGAACAAAAGCTGTTTTTGTGGAAGTAAACAGAATTTCAAAGATTTTCTTCACAGGATTTGCATCAGGACAGTTAATTTAACATTTTCATGATGTTTTGTTTAGAAACTTGATGCTAAAGACACTTTACTGGCTAAAGATGCATTTTCACTTCTTATGCTCGTAGTTTCAGGCTGGGAAGAAGCTAAAAGTTTATTTTGTGGAATTAAACATAGTTTCAAAGATTTTCTTCACAGGATTTGCATCAGGACACTTGATTTAACACATTTCCATGATATTTTCAATAATACTTGATGTTTACACTCATTTACTGGTTTACGTTACTTTCGCAGCATTTTATGCTCTCAAAAGCAGTTTTAGGCTGATTTGAGAACAAAAGCTGTTTTTGTGGAAGTAAACAGAATTTCAAAGATTTTCTTCACAGGATTTGCATCAGGACAGTTAATTTAACATTTCCATGATGTTTTCAATAATACTTGATGTTTACACTCATTTACTGGTTTACGTTACTTTCGCAGCATTTTATGCTCTCAAAAGCAGTTTTAGGCTGATTAGAGAACAAAAGCTGTTTTTGTGGAAGTAAACAGAGTTTCAAAGATTTTCTTCCAAAAATAGATTTTGTGAAATGATTTTCATCATAAAGATGGCTCAAGACAGTTGATTTAACATTTCCATGATGTTTTCAATAATACTTGATGTTTAAACTCATTTACTGGTTTAAGTTACTTTCTCAGCATTTCATGCTCTCAAAAGCAGTTTTAGGCTGATTTGAAAACAAAGCTGTTTTTGTGGAAGTAAACAGAATTTCAAAGATTTTCTTCACAGGATTTGCATCAGGACAGTTAATTTAACATTTCCATGATGTTTTCAATAATACTTGATGTTTACACTCATTTACTGGTTTAAGTTACTTTCTCAGCATCTTATGCTCTCAAAAGCAGTTTCAGGTTGATTAGAGAACAAACGCTGTTTTTGTGGAAGTAAACAGAATTTCAAAGATTTTCTTCACAGGATTTGCATCAGGACAGTTAATTTAACATTTCCATAATGTTTTCAATAATACTTGATGTTTACACTCATTTACTGGTTTAAGTTACTTTCTCAGCATTTTATGCTCTCAAAAGCAGTTTTAGGCTGATTTTGCGAAAGTAAACAGAGATTTAAAGATATTCCTCAAAAAAGTGACATAGGACAGATGATTTAACATTTTCATGATGTTTTGCTCAGAAACTTGAAGCTAACGGCACTTTACTGGCTAAAGATGCATTTTCACTTCTTATGCTCGTAGTTTCAGGCTGGGAAGAAGCTAAAGTTTATTTTGTGGAATTAAACATAGTTTCAAAGATTTTCTTCACAGGATTTGCATCAGGACACTTGATTTAACACATTTCCATGATGTTTTCAATAATACTTGATGTTTACACTCATTTACTGGTTTACGTTACTTTCGCAGCATTTTATGCTCTCAAAAGCAGTTTTAGGCTGATTTGAGAACAAAAGCTGTTTTTGTGGAAGTAAACAGAATTTCAAAGATTTTCTTCACAGGATTTGCATCAGGACAGTTAATTTAACATTTCCATGATGTTTTCAATAATACTTGATGTTTACACTCATTTACTGGTTTACGTTACTTTCGCAGCATTTTATGCTCTCAAAAGCAGTTTTAGGCTGATTAGAGAACAAAAGCTGTTTTTGTGGAAGTAAACAGAGTTTCAAAGATTTTCTTCCAAAAATAGATTTTGTGAAATGATTTTCATCATAAAGATGGCTCAAGACAGTTGATTTAACATTTCCATGATGTTTTCAATAATACTTGATGTTTAAACTCATTTACTGGTTTAAGTTACTTTCTCAGCATTTCATGCTCTCAAAAGCAGTTTTAGGCTGATTGAAAACAAAGCTGTTTTTGTGGAAGTAAACAGAATTTCAAAGATTTTCTTCACAGGATTTGCATCAGGACAGTTAATTTAACATTTCCATGATGTTTTCAATAATACTTGATGTTTACACTCATTTACTGGTTTAAGTTACTTTCTCAGCATCTTATGCTCTCAAAAGCAGTTTCAGGTTGATTAGAGAACAAACGCTGTTTTTGTGGAAGTAAACAGAATTTCAAAGATTTTCTTCACAGGATTTGCATCAGGACAGTTAATTTAACATTTCCATGATGTTTTCAATAATACTTGATGTTTACACTCATTTACTGGTTTAAGTTACTTTCTCAGCATTTTATGCTCTCAAAAGCAGTTTTAGGCTGATTTTGCGAAAGTAAACAGAGATTTAAAGATATTCCTCAAAAAAGTGACTTAGGACAGTTGATTTAACATTTTCATGATGTTTTGTTTAGAAACTTGATGCTAAAGACACTTTACTGGCTAAAGATGCATTTTCACTTCTTATGCTCGTAGTTTCAGGCTGGGAAGAAGCTAAAAGTTTATTTTGTGGAATTAAACATAGTTTCAAAGATTTTCTTCACAGGATTTGCATCAGGACACTTGATTTAACACATTTCCATGATATTTTCAATAATACTTGATGTTTACACTCATTTACTGGTTTACGTTACTTTCGCAGCATTTTATGCTCTCAAAAGCAGTTTTAGGCTGATTTGAGAACAAAAGCTGTTTTTTGTGGAAGTAAACAGAATTTCAAAGATTTTCTTCACAGGATTTGCATCAGGACAGTTAATTTAACATTTTCATGATGTTTTGTTTAGAAACTTGATGCTAAAGACACTTTACTGGCTAAAGATGCATTTTCACTTCTTATGCTCGTAGTTTCAGGCTGGGAAGAAGCTAAAAGTTTATTTTGTGGAATTAAACATAGTTTCAAAGATTTTCTTCACAGGATTTGCATCAGGACACTTGATTTAACACATTTCCATGATATTTTCAATAATACTTGATGTTTACACTCATTTACTGGTTTACGTTACTTTCGCAGCATTTTATGCTCTCAAAAGCAGTTTTAGGCTGATTTGAGAACAAAAGCTGTTTTTGTGGAAGTAAACAGAATTTCAAAGATTTTCTTCACAGGATTTGCATCAGGACAGTTAATTTAACATTTCCATGATGTTTTCAATAATACTTGATGTTTACACTCATTTACTGGTTTACGTTACTTTCGCAGCATTTTATGCTCTCAAAAGCAGTTTTAGGCTGATTAGAGAACAAAAGCTGTTTTTGTGGAAGTAAACAGAGTTTCAAAGATTTTCTTCCAAAAATAGATTTTGTGAAATGATTTTCATCATAAAGATGGCTCAAGACAGTTGATTTAACATTTCCATGATGTTTTCAATAATACTTGATGTTTAAACTCATTTACTGGTTTAAGTTACTTTCTCAGCATTTCATGCTCTCAAAAGCAGTTTTAGGCTGATTTGAAAACAAAGCTGTTTTTGTGGAAGTAAACAGAATTTCAAAGATTTTCTTCACAGGATTTGCATCAGGACAGTTAATTTAACATTTCCATGATGTTTTCAATAATACTTGATGTTTACACTCATTTACTGGTTTAAGTTACTTTCTCAGCATCTTATGCTCTCAAAAGCAGTTTCAGGTTGATTAGAGAACAAACGCTGTTTTTGTGGAAGTAAACAGAATTTCAAAGATTTTCTTCACAGGATTTGCATCAGGACAGTTAATTTAACATTTCCATAATGTTTTCAATAATACTTGATGTTTACACTCATTTACTGGTTTAAGTTACTTTCTCAGCATTTTATGCTCTCAAAAGCAGTTTTAGGCTGATTTTGCGAAAGTAAACAGAGATTTAAAGATATTCCTCAAAAAAGTGACATAGGACAGATGATTTAACATTTTCATGATGTTTTGCTCAGAAACTTGAAGCTAACGGCACTTTACTGGCTAAAGATGCATTTTCACTTCTTATGCTCGTAGTTTCAGGCTGGGAAGAAGCTAAAGTTTATTTTGTGGAATTAAACATAGTTTCAAAGATTTTCTTCACAGGATTTGCATCAGGACACTTGATTTAACACATTTCCATGATGTTTTCAATAATACTTGATGTTTACACTCATTTACTGGTTTAAGTTACTTTCTCAGCATCTTATGCTCTCAAAAGCAGTTTCAGGTTGATTAGAGAACAAACGCTGTTTTTGTGGAAGTAAACAGAATTTCAAAGATTTTCTTCACAGGATTTGCATCAGGACAGTTAATTTAACATTTCCATAATGTTTTCAATAATACTTGATGTTTACACTCATTTACTGGTTTAAGTTACTTTCTCAGCATTTTATGCTCTCAAAAGCAGTTTTAGGCTGATTTTGCGAAAGTAAACAGAGATTTAAAGATATTCCTCAAAAAAGTGACTTAGGACAGTTGATTTAACATTTTCATGATGTTTTGATCAGAAACTTGATGCTAACGGCACTTTACTGGCTAAAGATGCATTTTCACTTCTTATGCTCGTAGTTTCAGGCTGGGAAGAAGCTAAAAGTTTATTTTGTGGAATTAAACATAGTTTCAAAGATTTTCTTCACAGGATTTGCATCAGGACACTTGATTTAACACATTTCCATGATGTTTTCAATAATACTTGATGTTTACACTCATTTACTGGTTTAAGTTACTTTCTCAGCATCTTATGCTCTCAAAAGCAGTTTCAGGTTGATTAGAGAACAAACGCTGTTTTTGTGGAAGTAAACAGAGTTTCAAAGATTTTCTTCCAAAAATAGATTTTGTGAAATGATTTTTATCATAAAGATGGCTCAAGACAGTTGATTTAACATTTCCATGATGTTTTCAATAATACTTGATATTTACACTCATTTACTGGTTTACGTTACTTTCGCAGCATTTTATGCTCTCAAAAGCAGTTTTAGGCTGATTTGAGAACAAAAGCTGTTTTTGTGGAAGTAAACAGAATTTCAAAGATTTTCTTCACAGGATTTGCATCAGGACAGTTAATTTAACATTTTCATGATGTTTTGTTTAGAAACTTGATGCTAAAGGCACTTTACTGGCTAAAGATGCATTTTCACTTCTTATGCTCGTAGTTTCAGGCTGGGAAGAAGCTAAAAGTTTATTTTGTGGAATTAAACATAGTTTCAAAGATTTTCTTCACAGAATTTGCATCAGGACACTTGATTTAACATTTCCATAATACTTAATGTTTACACTCATTTACTGGTTTAAGTTACTTTCTCAGCATTTCATGCTCTCAAAAGCAGTTTTAGGCTGATTTGAGAACAAAAGCTGTTTTTGTGGAAGTAAACAGAATTTCAAAGATTTTCTTCACAGGATTTGCATCAGGACAGTTAATTTAACATTTCCATAATGTTTTCAATAATACTTGATGTTTACACTCATTTACTGGTTTAAGTTACTTTCTCAGCATTTTATGCTCTCAAAAGCAGTTTTAGGCTGATTTT